>NW_010428680.1:100374-148909 GCF_000710305.1 Buceros rhinoceros silvestris | reverse complement strand
AGTCTGACCCGCTCTTCTCTTTCTTACTGATGGTACCGCCACATGCCATTATTCATGAGCATTTTCCACAGGAGACAGATGTACGAACTCTCATTTTCCACGGAAGGTTTTGTATGGAGCCGGCATTACCAAGCCGTGGTTAGATAAGGTGGCACCGTGGCAAATACAAAAAAAGCTGCAGAGCTGAGATGCTACCAGTGCTTGTTGAAGGAGCCTTCATCTGGGACATCCAGAGGAATTCTTTTAAAACTCTCTAATGAAACTTATAATTTTGGTTTGACAATACCTAGCAGCATAATTGCACTGATGCTTAACAGTAGTGGAATCATTTTCTGCCAGCGTTTGGTTTGCAGCAGAACGCATACGCTTGCATTAGTCCATTGTAGACAGAGATATTTTTATTTATTGAAATGATATACTTTGGTATTATGTTTCACTAGATTTATATATATATATATATACATTTTTTTTTTTTAAGGCACAGTTGCATGCACGTAGATTGACTAACACCGTGGAAGGTTAGGATGAACCAGAGCCAACATGCCAGTTTAAAGTAGAGCTGAGAATTCCTCTGCCTCATCTCCAGTGCTCCTTTATGGCAATCAGCTATCCAATCAGGAATCAGTTATCGCCACTTTGTGAGAGTTTATGTGTCAGGATGAATGGAGTCGTTAATTGCAAATAGAGCAATGAGATCTTGGAGACTGTACATGATGCATATGGATGCATGCAAATGGTGGGGAAGGGGTGGGAAGTACTGACAATGTGCGACACTGTGAGACCATGTGGGACATTTCAGTGAAGAAATATTGGATATGAAAAGCAAGAACAAAGGAGTTTAAAAGTAAAAGGTGATTTTAAAGAAAAGGCAGTTAACTATCACATAAAGAAAAGGGGAAAGCATAGATAAAAATTAAATGCTGAATATTCTTTATGCTTTTAAACACATTAGTTACAGAAAACTGCCATAACTTTACATTCCGTTGCATTACATGAAATGATTTTATGAGCTTTCCACTCTGATCTCCTGGTATGTAACATAAACTCCAACTACCATGTGCGGTGGTGGAATGTCAGGGTAAGGACTAGTGGGAAGAGATGCTTCAGGTTTCTGATGCTGGTGAAAGGGTCTTGCTTCTTGGAAATTCAGATCCTCCCATTCTACTTACTAATTTGGACTTATTTAAGTGTTTCAAATGAATTGTGATGAGGTCCTATAAATAGAAGGAATTTATGAAAATGTGTGGCACGAATGATGAAACTACTGGAATTTTTCAGCAGAGCAATAGGGAAAAATCACCGTGGTATCTTGTGCAACTCTAGCAGCAACTTTGATGGTGATGTAACCTTACAGAAAGCACCGCATCATGCTGTCAATTAACCTGAGTAGCTAACTATATATATATATATACACACACACATATATATATAAAGTGTTGCATAAAAGAGGAATTTCAATATATTATTAAAAATTGGTAACGTGATTGCAAGAAATCTGTAAATTAGCATGTCTGCCACACATCTTTTTGAACATTCACCTTAAGAGAACTGAGGACAGCCTTAGCAACAATGTGATACAAAATAATTAGCTTGTTTTCAGGGCTTAAATAGTCATTACTTTCTTGTGAAGTCCCTAATTAAGCTAATCCTAGTTTATAATATATTAGCAACCACTCTTTCTGTGGAAGCGACTTCTTAGGGGATAAAAATAACTTTGAATTCTGAAATGCTCAAAATGATATGCAAAATTGGAGAGCTTGGGACAGGAACAATACAGCCTAAAAAATTTCTGCAAGTGCTTGATGTATTCCTTGCTGCCCATGTGCAATTTGTTCACCTGAAGACTTCAGATACAACTGTTTAAAGGCTCCCATGAAACAATTTCACCCTTTCTGCTTTGAAAGCCTATGACAGCCTGTTACCATGATTTTCTTCGGAGGTCCTGTTAGAGCGTTACCCAATTATTTCCTAAAAAGTGTAAAGGCTTTTTCCCTGACTCACGCTGTAATAGATGAAGGGGTGGTTTCCAGTTTGATGTTTGAATTCAGTCAAAGGAAAAGAGCTGATAACATGAGGTTGACACAAAACAAAACACAAGGCCAGGATAAAATGGGATCTGACCCTCATCCACACACTCAAAAAAACCCCACTAAAAAGGTAGAAAAAGATACGTTTTGGAATTTGGAGATTTTACAGTTGTAATTTTTCTGCAGTGGACAGAATTATTGCTTGTTTTCATCTGGTGCCTTGCTTGGTGATTTACCCGTGGTCATCTGGAGGCCACGGTTAGTTACAGAGCCCTCCAGTGATGCAGGAATGAGTTCACGTTTATGCAAGCTAATGAAATTAGATGAGGTGGGAAAATAGAGAGGGATGTGGAAAACAAAGGATTCCCCTCCCACCCAAAAGGAATAATTCATCAGAAAAAAATGCTGCTGAAAATTTCTGCTGCAAAGAGATCAAAATGAAGCAAGGAAGCCTGGATCTCCCTGCCCTTTGTATTTACAACAGTGTCCTGGTTTGAGTAAATGCACAGTGTGTATAAGGGGAAGAGATTTCCTGCAAAAGATATTTCACAGCCCTGTAAAGCCTGGGAGCAAGGACATGCCTCACCCAGGCGTGAGAGGCAATTCCCTTTCATACCCATTTTAAATTTTTTGCATGAGAGGTACAAAAACAACCACTATAAACAATTTTCTGGGACAAATAGCAGAGAGTCCCCGATTTTAACCTATACAAACCAGAAAACAAATAAAACACAATGCAATAAGGCACTGGAATAATGTGATAATTGTGTTCAGAGCAGCAGCAACTTGTATACTACCTACTTCCTTTTTTTTTTTTTAATTAATTCTTTAATTTGCCTTTTGATTGTGAGTCAAAGCTATGGACTCCCCACCTGAAAAGACTGGGGTAACACTGCCCAAGCCAATGTGGCCAAGCCCCTCTTCTCATCCCACTAAAGGCTGGATGAGAAATTTTTAAATTAAGAAGTCCTTAAGGTGCATATGTACGTATTCAGCGGCTTCCACTTATTTTTTTATGAGCGGAGCAATCTAAGTTAGAAAAGATTAAGTGGAATTAAACATGGATACCTTTTTTATGGAGTCAGTTCCCAGAAGACATCCATTTTTTTCAGCATTCGCTCCCAAAAACTCCTCTAGCAGTGTTAGATTTGACTGCAAATGACAGCTGTACACAGGAACCCAGCGTTTATATCCCCATCATCACTTATTAACTGTTGTTATTGTTGCTGACAATGTAGTGATAATAATAGGGATTCTTTCAACACCTGGCTTGAAGATGTAGGAGTTTATGACATTTTAAAATATCTCAACAGAACTGACAGATGAAGGCATGTTCAGAAGGAATTTATACCGACAGCAGTACGTAAAAGCCATGCAACAGCTGACTGGCACCTTGAGGAGGCTTCGCTACCCCTTAGGATTTGACTTAGATGTTGAAAGCAAGGTCATTTTTTTCTAATAAGGGATCACTGTCTCCGTCTGTAAACCACACTCCAGTCACGGTGTGTTGCAGATGACTAACGGAGAAGAAGAGTGTTGCAATAAACAGCACTAGGAGATCCATGATTGCCACTTTCTCGACTAATTCAAGGCATGAAGTGAATGTCCAGGTGTGTTGATTTCCTTCAACCTCTGTAAGATTTGAGGGTTTTCTAAGAGGTGTTTGTTACCCAAAAGCTCAGGCCTGGAGAACAGAAAATGCTTTCAGCTTCCAGGGTTGTTTTTTTATGGATAATGGGATGTGAGCCCTTCAGGCGCTACTTCACCCATTCATCCACAGTACAAAGAACTGGATCCTGCCTCTTTAACTGCATGCTCCATTGTGGCCATGTCCAAACACTGGTCCACCACAGTCATCTACCTGTCAAAGCACAGAGGACACCTCATCACATGCCAGTCAAATTTCAATGGGAAGAGATTGCTGTGAGGACCTGAAAATTATTGATATGGGCTAAAGCCATCCAAATCTTTCCAGTAAACCTACATCCATAGGACTTCAAAAGAAGATCTTAAGATGGAATACCATCTCCACTTCAGTAGCTCCAGAGGGCTGGAAAGACTATGTAGACCTGAGCAGCCCGAAGTTACACCCATGTCCTGGGGCTTTTGAAGGGATCTCAGCAAGACACAGTACGACAAGACATGGCAAAGGAGCAATTGTGTCACGGTGGTTTGCAGCTGTTGAGGTCTTCCTTGTGAAGTCCAGCCGGTCCAGCCTGTGAAGTTCCGATACCCAAGGTGCTGATAATCCATTAGTGGTACAAAACTGGCCCCCAAGGCTGCACACCTTTGCGGCAGTGGCTTCGCTGCGGCTTTGCCTCGCCAAGTCCTGGGCGCCTGGAAGGATGGCAATTTTACTGCTCCACTAGCAGCAGCTGCGCTACGCTCTTGCTAAGCAATTTTTTCCTACTGTCCAAGGAAATAAATCTACACATTCTCCAGGCATAAACTAATGATTCAGAGTCATCAAAATAAAATTACTTACCTAATGCATTATCTGAAATTGGAAGAGGCACGTTTCGGTGGCAGTACAACAAACCAGACAAAGGCAGAGGGGATATTATTAGCTAGGCACCTTCCCACAGGATTAGAAGTATGAGATATTCTATATATAAGGACCCAAGGGTGAGATTATCTCAGGATAATACACCCCTTAGGTTTTTAAATTGCATCCAAAGCAATCAAACCTGTTACCATAGCATTCACTTAAATGCACAGATAAATTTGTAGCTCTTGTTTATATAGCTCATCCTCTGGAGGCACTAATATGATTCCCTTTAAAACTCAAGTTAATGAGAAAATAATGGAGCATTGTAGATATAAGCAAATTTTTTTTTCACTGTCACTGTCATCATCTTTTATACAGCCAGAGGGCTCTTTGAAAGTATAAGTTGGATTTATTCTATGTACCACAAAACCTTTAGAAATCTTTCTTTACACCAAGCTTTCTGATTCCAGCCTAAAGCCAAAAATACTTACTGTCTAAACGTGTTTATAAATCAGTATATCATCCATAAATCTTACCTTAACCCTAATAGGAAATTTAAAATTGTAAGTCTTAAAACTTCACCTTGGCAACACAGATTCTTATTTTATTGGCTTTCCTGGACAGAAATCTCTGATGAGATACTGTATGTGGCCAGGGAGCAGGGATTGCGTATCAGTTGCTGGGTGTAGTGAGATGTGTAATGAAGCCATGTTTGTTTACTTTCCTCTGTATCCAGCACTGCAGTAAATCTCCAGACATTTTCAAGTCTTTTTGGAAAATTCTTTTTACTCCATCAGTTCTCCTAATCCTTTTGGACCAGCTGAGGTTCTCAGTTCTTGTGGAACGTCCTCCAGTGCAAGGACAAGATGTTGCCATTAGCAAGTCTAATACAAACTGGTACCAAATCTCAGTAATTAATTTTGTCTGCAAAGGATTGGTGCTCTAGACCTAATTTACATTATCTACCATTTGTTTTTCATGCATATAAACAAACACCTGTGTGTACTGGGCCTTCAGGCATTCCAAACTTCACAAGAGTTAATATTAATAAAAATCATGTAATTTACTGGGACTGAAGTATTGCCCTTGGTCTCACTTGAAGAACATGGGAGTTTTGACTTGAGCAGGGAAAGCACTGAGACTTCTGTTGGCCATGTTTCCGGTGAGAACATTCCTCTGCAAGATTCAAATTGTCACTCTGTAATTTTTTGTACCATTCTCTGCTGCCTTCGCTTTCCCTTAACATTTCCTGAATTTTAGACAGGTCCTGTTAACCAAGCATTTTGCTTCCACTTTTTGGACACGCAGGTTGGGGCAGCGAGGCTGTCACCAGCCACGACCTCAGCCTTTTGAAGCCTTGTCTTGCCACAGCCCAGTATCGAGACTTTCAAGCTTGCTATTACAATGGAAATGTAATTATTGACTTCAGTAAGAAAAATGCTGCATTGGGAAGACACTAATGAAGCCAGTCTAAACCGAGTGGGTTGGAGGAAGTATTTCCTTGTTAGAACCATTAAGAAATATTACCTAAGTTGTCAGCAATGGCAGGAGAAAGAAGACTGCAAAGCTTCACTTGTGTCTTACGGTTTCTGTGTTAGCTCAGAAGTACAATGTCTTCTTGACGAGGCCAACTAAGACTTGGGTATTCGAGGAAACAGTCTGATCATACTAAAAGGCCAGTACGGGGGTTTTAATAAAGGCCAGCCTTAATTTTCCTATTCCTTAGACTCTGAACATTTCACCAGAGTGTGAGATGCTTCCTCCAGATTGCCCAGCTGCTGCTAATCCCTGGAAGGCCAAACCTCCTCTTCTGCAGCTCTGTTTTCAGCGATGCCGTGGAGTTGACACAGCTGGAGTCAGACTCAGCCTGTCCTGCTGGGATCTGACCAGGAAAACCATTCCAGTTTTCCTCCTGACGGATTTACTTTGAATAAGTTTATATTTCAGATTGCTTTGGGTTAGGAAATATGTATGGGGAGATCTCAAGGGATCAGATAAGTAGTTTTAATTATAATGCCTCTATGGAGAAGCATTTCTTGAGCAACGTTAAACAAACACACTCTTTTGATTTTTTTAACCACACTTGGTACATGGCAATTTTCCACAGCTGGGAAAAAAAAAAAAAAATTAAATTTAATTATAGTGTTTCGTTAAATCCGCGTCCCACCGTGATCTGCAGTGCACAGCTGTAGCTAATGCTGCATTGTGTTGTGGGGACCTTATCCACACTACTTACAATAAGTCCAGGCGGTTAGACAGGTCAGGGATTCACTGATCACTGTTGTCCTCACCATCTCTCTGCAGCTGTAAAATTGTTCTCCACGCTGCAGTTCTAACAGTTTGCCAAATCTAGCATTAGAGATGTCAAATGGCACCGTTTCTATTGCTTCCCCTGGGAGACTATTTTAGTTTAGCTGATCTTGTTGCTAGGAATAATTCCTTCTTAATATTCAACTCCATTTCCCCTCTCATGCCATTCACCCTTCTTGTAGCCCCAAAGGACCCTTCCCCTCCTCAGGGTGTTTGCCTTAGGTACTTTTAGATCACTTTTGATGTCGTCTTATAATTATTACTCAGCTGAGCCACACATATTCTATATGTATGAGCGAACAATAAAAACATCGTGAATGAATCCATTCAACGCTGAATCATTTTACTGAGCTTTCACCAGCCCATTTCTATTTCAGTGCATTTGGTGTTCGGTCTGTAAAACAGAAATCCCAACCTGCAGCCCCTGGAGGAATATCCCACTGAGCAGAGAGAAAGGAGTATTCCTTAATAATAATAATAATAATAAATTTTTTTAATCTTACCCAGGCAAATAATTTAGTTCTATTTTGAGGTTTATTTGGATGAATTGGAGCTTGAGTTGGGGTTGTTGGGTCCCAAACCACACTCCAGTGAAGGCTCCTCGCTCATTTTAATGCATATTAGCAGACTGGGTCCTTAAACATCAGGTCTTCAGCTTTCAAGATCCTGACTGACACAGATCAATGGATTTTATCCCAGAAACTCAGTTGGGAGAGTTAATGCCCATTAAACTGGAGACAGTGGGGGTCAGGCAGCTGCCAAAGTACTTTTCTGAGTTGGATATTATTTAAAAAATAGTTTTGTGGTTTGATACAAAAGTATGGAAGCACTGTACTTAACTCTTTGATGAGACAAGGCAGGAAGATAAGGAGGGAAGAGAAATTGATGCATGAGTTGAACAGTTATTGAATGACTAATTCAATATTTTTCCCTCTCTCCAGTCAGATGGGCCTTTATTTGATGTATAACATATTTAAGACCCCATTCCCTTTATGGTGAAATTAGAGCCCCTCCAATCTGTGACCATAATTCTAAATTCTGTAACGGAGTTGTGATGTTTCAGAAGGTTCGGGGTGTGACCTTGGGGGATTATGGTGTAAGTGGAATGAGGGAGTAGGATTTAGACTTTTTATTTTATTTTAGGCGGTAATAAGATTTTAAGTGCCTTGTGTCTTCTAATTGCCTTTCATGACCTGCTGGAGTTGCAACCAACTGGCTGAGAAAACCTGCACTAAATAAATCGAATTGTGCCTTATTAAAATTAAATTCTCAAGGCTTTTCTCAAGGATAGGGAGTTTTTACATCTTTTACCTTGGAAAAACATGACTGGTGGTTCCAAACTGTACACCTCAGTGATGGAATGAGCTCTTGCCCCTTTGAAATAGGTACATTGGGATCCCAGTCATTTTGTAAACATCCTTTGCCCCCCCTCCTCATCATTCTCCATCTTCTGGCTGCTTATTCAGCACCTCAGTTGTGACAGTAAAACCGTGTGTGATGGATCCAGCTGGATCTGAGCAAGCATAGCGCCTGCGGGTGTGCTGCAGCAAGGAGCACCTTGTACCAGCTCCTTGCTGTGTCCTCTTGTCTTCATGTACACACCAGCCTTGTGAGAGCATCTACAGCAGTACCTGTGTCTTTGAAATGTGATAAAACAATGAGTGTTTATCAGCACCTTGCCCATCAGTGTCTTCTCGTTGGAATAACTTCTCTTCCAAACCTGACTTCTCATTCTTTTAAAACAACCAGCCCAGTAAAAAGGGGTTGCTTTGTTTCCACCCAACTGCTTTAAGAGTAAGTGTGTCTTTCACAGGATGGGAAGTATTTACTCCTGGCAAAACACAGAAACTCTGCCTACTCTGAAGTCGAATGTCTTTGGCCACTCAAAGGAGACCACGGTCGTTCCTCTGTTCAATGACTACGACTGGTCACTCCTTACACTTCTCGGGAAGGCCACGCTGACCATTCATAGCTCAGTTACGTGTAGGACAGTTACCTTCGATCACAGAATATATTATTTTCTCTTTCTAGGATTAAAGTCTAGCTTCCAGTAAGAAACTGGCCTTTTAAGTGCAAAGGTACAAATAACAGTCTTTTTTTTTTTTTAAGATAACTTATCTCATACTATAATTCCAACATCAAATACATCTGGGGATGAAATAGGGGGTTACATAAATAATTCACATAGCTATTAATGAAATACCTGTGATAATACTCATATATTTATTGTACACCAAAAAAGACTTTCCACACAGAACCATATACACATAATATATACCCAAAATTGCCTTGCTGAGGACAAAGAAAGCAAAAAAGGAAGAATTGCAAATAATGAGGAAGCATGCAGCTGACTTATATAAATACATGAGCAAATACATGTTGATTGCTACTCCATGCTGATAAATGTAGCCTATTGAAAGCTGGGAGAAAGGAAAATGTCTGCTAAATGTCATAGCATTGCTGAATACTAACCAGGAAAGAGATTTCAACTTTATTGTTGGGAAATCCCCAAAGTCTTTGCTGTGCTGCTTCAACAGGCAGCTGAGGCGTACGTAGGACAAACAGAAGCTGTGCAAAAAAATACAAAAATCTCTAACAAAGGAGCTGCTAATGCAGACTAACGTATCATAGGGCTAAAGGTGTTCCTGGTGTACGTATATCTCAATGTATTGATATAATTAAGTAAAAAAGTCCAAGAACAGGTTGGAGAGGGGTTGCTAATCTTTGGATTTGGAGATGCAAATCTCATGCTTTAAATATGTGTTTGAAAACACGAAAGCCTGAATGAACAGGTAGTGACCTCTGAGGCTGTAGTAGATAACTGCCAGTCAAGTGGGGAATATATGCATTGAGGTCACCTCATTTTATTTTTGGTCAAAGTGATAATACCTGGAAAAGATGTCACTGGCTTCACAACTGGACACCCCAGTTATCACTGGACAGGTGATACACCAAACAGTAGGAGACGAATGATAATTGCACTTATTATAGATACGCCTGGCTTTCTACATGGATTTCATAAACACCCCTTTGGCTTTCGGGTATTTGGTGATAGCTCAGGTTATTACCTTAGAAGTGTGTCCTGAGCAAATGTGTTCTGTCAGTGTTAATTCAAACTTTTGGAAAGCTTTTGGTTTTGTTTATATTTTCAGTCATCTGCTATGTTGAGTGGTTGTGTTTAGTGAGGAGTAAAAAAAGCTCTTTTTGAGAGTTCTCTGTAGTATGTGAAGAGGAGTGAGTTGAATAAATCTTTCCCTGGAAGAGGAAATCCAGCAGTTCAAAATGTAGTACCATGAGTGTAAGGAAATGCTTCGTGTATACATGACAGCCTTGAGATTTTCACAGTAAATGTTTCCACAGGTTGGATAATGTGAAAGTTTAAGCCATTAAAAAGTTTGTTTGCTGGCTTGAAAACCCACATGGAAGGGGATTGAGGCAGTTGCATCTGGGAGGAAAAGGGTGGTGTGGCAGTTGGGGTTTCCAGGCTTTGAAGATGCAGGTTGAGCTCCATGTGGTGTCACGCTTTTCCTGAGCCACCTTGAACATAGTCACCCCCTACGAGCTCCAACTCTTCATCCAGCGGAGGTGAAAGTTGCTCCACAGTGAGAAGGCAAAACATGGTCCAGACCATGAAGCACCTCTAGGATGGCAAATTTTTACAAGTACACGAGATACCGAGTTTCTTTTCTGGAATATGCATTACAAGTTTGCCAACGTGTAATAATGTCATTCTAACAGCCTGGTTTTGCCTTTCTGTACCAGGATTAGCAAACAAAAGCTGAAGGCACGTCTGAACAAAGTGAGAAATTGTTCCTTTAGTGAAAACAGACTCACGCCTTTCGAGCTTTCTGGGCTGCTGGATCCAAATATGAAAATAACACCTACAAACACATAGAAAATAAGGGAGCAGCAGTGTGGAAATTAGTGTGTGCTAATGGGAAAATTATAAGAAATGCAGCCGTAGTGGCTTTCCCCACTGATCCCCAGCCTTCAAGTTCCTCTAAATTAAACTGTAAAATAATGATCACCTTGTCTGCTTTTCACTAAGCTACGTAATTAATCCCCAATACAGAAAGACATCAAGAATACATATACTTAGGAAAACAATTATTATTAAAATAGAGAAGGCCTCAAACCAAAGCGTTTCCCCAGTTTCAACGGATGTTTGAACCCGGGTCTAAACTCTCTCCTTGGGTCTGCCTTTTAAAAATGCTTTTGTTTCTAACCTGATCTGCAGAGGAAAATCAGGCTACGATTTTAACAGGAACATTCGGTTGTTGTAGCAAACACACATACTGAAATAATTTGCAACAGCCTGTCTGTCTTGAGCTTTTTTAAGCTTATGATTATCTTTTCCTGATAATTTCAAATGGCAGCGTAGTAAAAACAGCAGACAGGGCTGGAAGAGACTGTCTCCCTTACCAACAGGAGGCGATGCCAGACTCTTAAATATAACAGAGTTTCTGAGCTTGTAAGGACCAACCGATAGAAGAAATTTTAATAACTTCAATTAAAGTTATTGAGTTATTCAGGATTTCATGACTGTAACAAGGCCGCTGATGTCAGAGGTATACGCGTGTTTTCAATTTCTCATCTTCAGCAAAATGAACATGGCATTTAAGCCCATTTTCAACCTATAAGACGTGGTAATTCTTTTCAAACAGGAGGTGTTTATTGAAGAAGCAGCAGTCACCACTACAGGCCAGGTACGGCTCTGCACTACGGGAATAGCAGTGTTGTCTTTTTTTGTGTACCAGGGACTAGTTCTGACCCGACTGCAGATGACAGCTTGTGCCACCCAGTGTCTCTGTCCTCTGGTGCCCTGAAGACATGCAAATGAGTCAGAAATGCAAGGGACACCTCCTCTTTATAAAAAATAGTAAGTTCTGTATGACGTATAAATACCTTTTCTTCCAAAATGCTGGGGTTTTGTTGTTTGTTTTATTTTTTTTTTTAAATACCCTCTTTCTCTCATGCATCTTCTGCCACCAGGTCAAAAAGAAAACTAAGGGGAAAAAAAAAGACTGACAACAAAGAATTATTCTGGGGCCTTTGAGAGAAGCTAGGATATTTATGGATTTATTACAGTCCCTGTGAAAACAAGGTTCTGAGATGTTAGTACACTGTCAAATGTTTTCCAAGGTTAACAGTTTAGGGACACAATTATGTTGCAAATTGTCTGCAAGAGTAATTAAGGGTATTTCAGAGATATGGGAGAAAAGTTGTTCCAGCAGCTATTGGAGTGTGAGTAATCCCAGCTCCAAGAGCAGTTCCCCTTCGTTCAGTCTCCTTTAGAGACAATATCCTGACAGGTCCCACAGAGGCGACGAAGGCAGATGCAAGAGCCGGGCTCACTGGAGCTTCCCTCTACACCGACAACTGCTGGGCAGGCACCGGGAGGGCAATGGAGACCTTGTCATTCAGTACCGATAGCAAAATTATTAGGTCAGATAATAAAGTCAGGGATTGTTCATGAAAATAATTGCAAGATCTGGAGAATTCTGAATATGAGAGGTCTTAAATAAAAGAAAAAAAACCCCACAAACCAACAACCCCGCACTTTAATCAAAGCACTGCAACCAATACACAACTCTATCTATAATCTGATATTATTTTTAATCCTTTTTTTAAATCCCAGTCACTAATGAGGGATAATGCTGGATTGAGGAGGGCCAAAGAGATTTATTGACACAAACTCAGAGACGTCGCTGTAAATCAGGACAGTGAAGAAGTATGCCACTGCTGGCTTATGTTCTCTTCCTGCAGAAGGACAGGGATGAATGAACAAGTGTCTGAATGAATGACTGAATAGATGAATGAATGAAAGAATGAATGCGTAATCAAATAAATACATTAAAATACATTGCCAACTTGCTGGGCTCACATAGCAAGGGAGCTCTTCAGGGCCTTTGTAAAAATGCAAGCAGCGGTGTCCCCACTTCTATTATAAATTCCAATCGGCTTTGCCCAATCCCTCTGAGTGTTTAATTTTTACCGGAGGTCAAAAGGTTCTTTGCATCTGGAAAACCTGCAGGATTTGGCTGCCTGTGCTACCAAACCTGCAGCCTCCTCGAACTCCCATTCCCGATGAGGAGCACCTCACTCCCACTGCTTGGCTGGTGATGATGGAGGAGCCTGGTGGTCCCCAGGGCCACCACAGTGCTGGCACAATGGTGCAGTCCCTGTGAGAGGATGGATTTTGAGGAGCCATAAGCCTGTGTGCCCCCTTCCTGCAGCACTGAAGGCCCTTTCGTTCTCCCTGGCCACAGCCCCAGCCCCACATTTGTGATACCTCTTTGAAGTTTAGCAGGAAGGTGTGTCAAGTTGGCATCATTTTCTGGGCAAGGGGCAAGAAGGACAGCTGGTAGAAACTTCACAGGCACCCAGTAACAGTTGTAAGCTTTTCTTCAAAAGGTGCCAAACGCCTCTGCAAACTCCAGCTTCCAGAAACCACGTATCTGCCTTCATGGGAACAGTTTTATTCCTTTTGAAGAGATCGTGGTGATCCAAATTTATTTATTTTATTTTTCCTGAAATCCATCTCCCTTTTGAACTTTGAGATCTGTTTAGCTGAAAGTCACCTGCATTTCATTCCCCTTCCCTCTGCTTGGGAAAAATACTTCTGTAACGAGGATGAAGCTCCTCTAGCTTGAGATGAAGGTCCTCCAAATGAGACATACAAAGCTATGGTTGCCAATTTAATTAGCTTTCACACATTCACACACAGATGGTAGGATTTTTGGAAGGAAAGAATATATTCAATGTGAATAAATGATTTTATTTTTTAAATAACTAATCCAGCAGTTTTATTTCCCACTGCTAGTATTTCTGTCAGTCAGGTAAAGGCTAATGAACCAAAATTCTAACAAGGCTCACCCAAACCTTGGCTTTTCCTATTGAAAATGTTCCCATTCATAAAACCTGCCTCTGCAAGTGCAAAATCGACAGTTAAATGTTTGTTTCTGCAAGGAGAGGTGATTTTTACACGGTTTTCACTTACCACTTCTGCTGTCTTTGAAGGAAAACCAAGCCTTCTAAACTTTGCTAGGTATTGATATTACCTGTGGCTAAATACGTTCTTTGCTTTAATAGAGCCAGTGTTTTCATTCCATAAGAAGAGCTTTTTCTGTTATGTGTGTCTCCATTCATGGTTTCGATTAAGTCCTCTCCCCTCAATATTTGTAAGACCATTTTTTCCTTCGGATGAAAAGAAGAAGAACCACAAAATCCCCCAGTCCTGTAAAGGAACACAGCTTCTGGAATAAAAGAAAGTGAACAAAGTACATATCAGGGAAAGTGTTGGAGATATGAAATCAGCAAAGTGCAATGTACTTTAGCAGGACCCAGGTTATGTGTCTTAAGAAAGTGCTTCCAGCAGATGGAATAACTGCTAAAAGCAGGTGTTTACTCCGAAAGCTGCAGCAATGTTTTTCTGTCATGTCACATTAAATCATTTGCGCTGCATCGTGCTGTGTTACCCTGCATCATGTTAATACATACAGTGAAGGAACCAAAGTGGAGTAACATGATGTGACAGACAACATTTAGCAAAAATATTCACTTATTTGACTCAGATACTTGCTATCAGCTTGAATCAGGGAGCGTGGTCCCAAATGAAACTGACAGACGGGTGAGAACTCACCAAGGAACAGCATCCATGTAAAGCTGAAAGTTTCTCATTGTGTACCTGGTACTTGTCCTGTTGATGGTTGCTGCTGCCGTCGGCTCCTCTTTCTCAGCATCTTCTTCCCTGCTGTAAGTAGTTTGACCATTTGGTTCTCACTTATTTTGACACAACTCATGACTTCACATGAGGGACTAAGCACCCCTTGGTGTGCTTGGTAGAGAAGTGTTGTTAAATGACAGTTGATGGAATTGCTGTAAACAGTTTTTATACCAGTGGAATTGTGAGCTGCACAAAAAAAGAGCATCAGTACTGTATAAAGAGGGAGTATTTTAGGCAGCAAGAAGCTTATCCCTTGAAGGCACCTATATTTTATAGTGAAGCAAAGTCTTCCTGATGGACTTAAAAATATTGAGACTTTTTTATTGCTCCTGGAGGAACCATTTTGTGGTAATACTTCTAAAAAAAGTTCAGGAAAGAAGTGCATGTTCATGAAGATAAGTAAATCAAGTAATCCAGTGAAAGCCAGGCAGCTGTAGTGCAGGCCTTGCCATACAAGGATTTTTTATAAGCATCAGTCCTGACCTAGATGACAACTCCCCACCCAAGGGACGGATACAGAACTATGATGTGTTTTGGTACAATCTGTCCTTGCAGAAATTAGGATGAGAGAACCTCATTCCAGGCAGCAGAGAGAGCTTCAGCGATGCTGGTGAAGGTAGCTCAGTGGCATAAGGTCTGGCTGTTGAACGATGAAAAAAATCGCATGTGGACTTGAAAATGATCTTTTTTCTGGTGATGGAGCCAGAGTGATAGGCCAAGCAGCCAAGTAAATTTCTGTATCGCACCAATATGGAGCTGCAGTGGTAAGTGCGTAGATGAAAAGCTAGAGAAAACAAGAAGATTCCCAACAATTTGCAGGATTCTGGAAAGAAAGCTAGAGATGTCAATACCTAAGTTTGTGTTATGGCGGTAATTCATAGGATCCATGGTGGTCCTTTGCTTTCCCACCCCTTGAAGAGGGAATTTTCAAGAGTCTTCTCATTCAGCTGTTTGCTGTTCAGTCTCGACCAGCCGCTCTCAACATTTGTGCGGATGCATTTGATAAAAACAGCAGTAAACTCTAGCAGTAATGCCAACAGAAGATGTAGCTAAGAAATACATGTGCCTATTTCATGGCTGAAACGTGCACAAGCTCCCTGCGTGTTCTTGCCTGTATCAGCGCACAGCCCGAAGGGAGCTGAGGAGAAAGAGGTGTGATTGCAAAAGAAGAAGGAAGAAGAACGCCGCAAATTGTGAATTTAATTTGGTCTGCACCGTCTTAGCCAGTATTGTTAGAATGTATTATATTTGAGGCATTAATTCAGCCCGATTCACGGGGAATTTGGGAAACGGGGCTGTTTTGCATGAGCCCCACAACATTCAGTAAATCGCCTGCTAACGCTTGCTCTGTGAGCAGCCGGCATCGCTGTACTTTGTGCTGACGTTGTTCACTCTTCTCAGGAAACCTCAGGAGCCTCCTTGCCTCGGGCAGTCTCCTGGAGATGTGGTGATGGGCTGGGATCTTGCATCAGCAATCAGCAGTTTCTGCTGCCTTGTCCGTAAGCCGAGCATGGGCTGGTGCCTCTGCAGGGATGTGGAGCAGGGAGCACCGGGAGGGGAAGCCCTGGCGTGGTTGTGTTCCCTGAAATGCTGTGGGTTGGCAGCATGGGAAGTTTCTCCCAGCAGCCGAGGAGAGCTGGGCTGATTGATTGAATCCTTATCCAAAGGGTAGGTAGCTGCTCTTGGTGAAACAAAACCAAAAAAGGCCCCATGGTCCAATACCCAAAGAGCTCACATCCACCCTGAAAAGCACCGAGGAGCCCCCACCTGCTGCTGTCTCTGCAGCATTTGCACATCCTTCATGCTCAGTCTGCACGTGATCCTTTACCAGCCATTTACTAAAGTGTCAGAGTGTGTAAGAAATGCTGCTTCGTGCTCTTGGTCACACCAGACTCTCCGGTGGCTTTTAAGAAAAGGTTTTGCCTCTCTGCCTGGGCAAAGGCATCACAGCGTGGGCTTGCTTTGACAGCTTGGTGTGTTGCATGAAGGTGTTTGGGAAAAAGAAATCCTTTGAGCAAGTGTGCTATTCTCTTCTTACCTTTGAAAAATAATAAAAAAGTGATTAAAGAATTAATACTGAATGTTGCTTAACAGTTGCTACAAGGCTTACTTAATTTTCTGAAACTTTTTCCCCCTAATTTAGGAATAAAACAGACATAATTGAGCATGCTATTCTGAAGCTGCAAATAACAGTCTGAAGAGAATCGAAGGAAACACGTTTCTTTGATTGGAATATTTTTCTCATTAACGGGATGTTCAAAATAAAGCAAAAATATTTGATGCACAGAGCCTGTGGCGGTATCAACACTGGCGTGCTCCCTCATTTTACCTCATGTTTACTAATCAATCAAAAAAAGACTCTTGCTGGCAAGAAAGGTCACATCTTTCATCACAAAGCCGAAACTTTTTGACAACAAACAATTGGAGCTTCACCATTCCATTTAAAGTGGATTTCAGTACGGAGAGTGAAAGCCGAGGGAAGTGGGATGGAGGGCCCAGGATTAGATCACCCAGCAGAGCTGTGCTCTCTGGATGTTGGGGACCACATATTCTGAGTGAGGAGAGGTGATGCTGTTCTAAAACAGCGGTATCAAAGTGCAAATGATTTGGAGAAGAGGATGAGCAATGTTTGGATTGGTGTTGGTGTGCAGCTTTGGCTCAGGTGATAACACCGAGGTTAAGATAGCCATGAGTGGCTGGGTCAGGGTGATGCAGGGTTAGCTGGCTTGGGGGGCACACAGGCAGCAGCTGCCAACAGAGTGTTAAATGATGTTCCTCCTCCCTACACTCTTCTTTGTTTTATCCCAGCATTAAAAAAAAAAACCCTTGTGCTTCTACCATGGCTGCCTAGTTCTGTTCTTTCTCTGAAAAAATTTATATTAAAGATCTGTATATTCATAAAGTGAATTTTCATGGCAGTTGGAAGAAAAAATACTTCGCTTTCCCAGATAGAAAATACAGCCTGATAGTTTTATGAACAAAATTGTCCCCATGCAACTCCTTTTTCTCCGCCCTTCCCATTTCTTCTGCTGCAAGCAGAGGAGCAGCACTGCTGTCCTTTCTCAGCTGGGTAAGAGAATCGCTGCTTCTCTGGGAGCGGTTCCCACCCACCTGTGGGTGCAGGTGGGAGCTGGACCAGGGCCTGGAGCAGATGAGGCCAGAGCACACTGCTGAGTGCTGGTCTTCACTGTTCCTGGGCTCTTCTGCAAGTTACAGTCATGCCCTTGAAAGAGCCGGGTTGAAATCAGAGAAGCGATCATGAAATATCACTGGTTTTGTTGTTTTCCTTCCCCTCCGCTGGCTGCATGGACATCAGCCGCCTCCATGGAGTCTTCCAGGTGGTGACAATAGCAGGACGCAGTCTTACCCCCGGCTGGGATTCACATCCTCAGTCTCCCAGAGAAATCATCGATATGGGAAGATGCACAGGTCGCCTGCAGCTAAAGCACATACTGCATGGCATGACACACACGTAAGTGAGATTAATTTGAGTTCTGGGCATCATTAGCTCAATTAGAACTGTGATTTTTTAGTTCAGACCTACAGGCCATTGCGGAGAAGAGTAATCGTAAGACAGAAACGAGTTCCCTAGTTAAAAATTAATTCCCTAGACTAAAAATATAATCGAACGATGTCTACAGTACTTTATGAAGAGCTGGGAGGACAATAAAATTTAAAGCAGTGCAACATTTGCATTTTTTTCTCCATATTTTTCCATGGACTGCCTGTCCGTGTGCTGGCTAATCATATGCACTGCTACAGTCCTGGCATTTTAAGATCACTGTTCACATCAAGACTGAAAGGAAACTAATTACGATCACATTTCAGGGTGGTTGTTTAAAGCTCAAACAGAGCTGACTACAGCACGGGAGCCTTGACCTTTATTTGTAAGCATGAAAATAAGGTGAAGATGAAAGATTGCTTTTCCTCCAGCTCATATGCCGGGATCAGGAGGCCCTCTGGAGAAGCAGCAACGTGGTAAGTCCCTCTCCTCACCTCCTCTCCCATGCTGGCAGCAGAGGCCAGTAGTGCTATGCAGAAGCTGTGCTCTGCTGCAGCGAGAGGTGAATGAAAGCACCACGGTGTTTTACAGGCGATGAATTAGCAGACACGAGGAGTCTGTCGCTCCAACCCCCATCCAGAGCTTTTTAGTTAATGGTTTGCATGCCTTGTGCTGCGCGCCACATTCATGAGGTATCGAGGCGTGCAGGCTACCCACGGGCCGGAGCTGCCAGCAGTACATAGAGCCCTTCTGCTGCTGATGTTATGGACTAATAACACTAATAGGATCCAGGTGGATGCATGGGGGCAGAATAAGGTGCCCCTAACCTGAGGAGGTCCAGGTAATCCTAATGCCATCTCTGATTCCATTAGATCTGAATGCAGTTAGAGCATGCGGAATGGCAGATTTATCCCGTGCTCTTCACCTGCTCCTGTGTCCCTGAATTCTCAAAACTCTAATTTTAATAAATTTTACTGTGCTCAGAATAAGCCAAGAGGGTAGCTGCACAAACAGGTTGTAGCCCAGGAGCTGCTGACGTGGTATTTGCTCCTATTTGCCCCTTTCAGTAGTGTTGCCAGGCGTTCCAAGCCTTGCTATGGTGAACACTGACACCCCAACGGATCTCCTGAGCTTGTATCCTCCCTGCATTCTCGCAGCTCTTTGAGTTCCTTGAGGAAAAGGACACTTTTTCAGCGCTGAAGGGATTGTCTTCTCCTCTTGCTGGATTTATCATTTCATTTCCCATGCTCCATTTTCCTGCAGCAATCACTGCTGGAGCCCCGAGGTTCAACAAGTTCATCAGCACTATCTGCCAGGTAATTTGTATCTCCTGCTTGGGGAAGCTCTATTTAGGGCGTTAAGCAATGGAAGAAGGGAAACTCACCTCACACCGACTCAAAAGATCCCTCCAAGCCACAGCCCCCACCAGGCATACCATAGGCAGAGGACCCTGCTTGCCTGGTCCGTGCTGAGGGCACAGACCTCAGCGCGGACACTGCTGGGACCTGGCTGCCGTTCGAGCCAAGGAGCAAAGATGATTTTGCAACAATTTTGTGGTGTGTTCTGCTTCCGTCTACATTCTTCAAAGAGAAAATTTACTCAGGCAAATATTTACAGCAACTAGAGAAAAAAATAAAGACTAGTGAAAGCTGCTGCAGTGAACTTCTAATTACAATCCACAAAGTGTTTATGAATAAATTTATCTATTATTTGTCTGGTTCTAGCACTGCGCATACTTTGCCTTGTTCCATTACAAGCTGAAGGAAACAATATGCAGCATGAAAATGAAAACAATTTAACTTAATTATTTACACCATTACCACTCCTTTGAATTAGGCCCTCCATTTCTTCAGTATTTTGTAAAATTTCGCTGGCAATTATGCTTGCTTAATTAATTTTATTTATCTACTACTACAATAAGATCAAACCAAAAACCCTACTGGAATGCAAAGTGCCAGTTATGTCCCCTAATTGTAAATGTTGCTTTTAAGCTTTTCATGATAAAAATGTCGTATTTTGTACCATTTCATTTAAAGTGTGTCTGGCCTTGCTCCAACACTATTTAAGTGCAAAGAGGAAAAGCCTTGGAGGACAAGTAATCATACTTAAATGACACGAAGATCATTAAAATAACGTTCCACAAACATGGCAAAATTAGACGTTGCAAGATTGTTTCCTTCTCTGAAGTGTTTTGCCAGATGGTGAAGAATGCTGAAGTAGTAGATCTGAGAGAGGAGGAAGAATGTTTCCACAGTTTTCTCACGTTAGCGCATGCAGCATGCACAGCTCTCCTCCGAGCATGTCTGGAGAGGCAGCTCACACCTCACCTTAATCAAACGTTCAAGCTCAAGATAACATCAAGGTGTTTGAGTGAAGCTCGGTGCTGAATCACAGTCTGGGAAATCCCTGCTTTATTCTATTACAGTTGTCAACCAGATTTATTCGGGGATGAGAACATACGAGCGTGTCAGCATGTTATTGTGGTAATTTGTGAAACTCTTAATGAGATATTTTTGGAGCTCATAAAAAGCAAGAGCGATGTCATTAAATTACTGCACAATAAGTGCATTTTGATACATAAAAAGAGTTGGGTTTCTGTCAGGAATTACACCCTGCCTCAGCGGTGATGCATCAGTGAGCTATTAAGTGTTTAGATACAAGGGTCTAACACCATCTCAGAAAGTCAGAGCTTGTTCCCGTACATGGGAAAATGTTTGTGTATGTTGGCCTCTATGTCAAACAACCACTAGTGAGGTGGCTCTGCACCTTTATCACTAGATACGTTCTCTTCTGAAGGACTTGACAAGGTTCTGTTCTACAGGACTCGTTATGCCTTCAGATGTCGTTAGCTTTTTGTTAGCTTTGTCAGTAGAAATACCTAGAAAATTGTAATTACTTATTAAAAGAACCTCTGATTTTGTTACTTAAATATTTACAAGAAATTCTTCTGTCTTGGCTAGGAGTTTCTACTTACAGGAACACTGGTGAACCCCCAGTATCCCCATCCATCCCCTCCTGAACCTCTAATCTCTGTTAACATGCATGTTTTGGGGAATTTGTAAATAAAGAAGGTGAAGTATTTGGAGGTCCTAAAATCATAAGTGTTTTCTGCTGACCCAAAGCAGCCCTAGCTCTCTATGGAAAGGCCTGTCCCATCCTAGGAGACAGCCATAAATCTACCAGGGCTGCAAAGTCACTCAGGGTACAAGAGCTGTCCTCTGGAAGAGTGGGTTTCTCATCAGCTAAACGCAAGCGGCTGGGCTGAACAGTGGGGAAGAGGATGTAAATGTACTTCCAAGCTCTCCACCTTGCAGAAATGTTGGGTTTCTAAGCCATTTCCTAGGGAACATACATGGCATATCCAGATCCACCGGAAAACTCACCCTGCTTCAATAAAAGAGCCTGAAAGGGAAGGTGACTTCATTCCCGATTGGCAGTTGTTCTAGTTCCACGCTGAGCATGGGAACGGCCACTTATTCGCTATATTACAAATATCTTTGCACTGAGTACTTGTAACGTTCAAATAACAGCCTGCATGCTGCATTTGCTGTACTTCCATTATACAGAATTAGAATGAAAAATAAAGCAAACCCCCCACCACCACTTTCCTTGTATCTCCACTCATCGAACACTGAGAAGAAGGGCTTGCAAACTGGAGAGGACAAATATAACTTTAGCAATGCGAGTTACCAGTTCACACCCAGCTCACCTGCTTAAGTAAAAAGCTTGTGCATGAGTGATTTTCAATAGCCGGTGTTAACTGGCTGGGTTTAGCCCGCTTTCCTCGGGTACAGATGACCATTCCATGAGCAGACGTTGCAGGTGACGTTAACAGTCATCCCTTCTCAGGTGGCTGCATCATCGCACCATGGAAAGCGTCCCACAATCTTAAAAACTGTGCTCTGAACTTGCATGGATCCCCAGTGTTATTTCCAACCTAAATAACCTGAGAGAGCTGGGTCTGAGGGATACTCTGTGCCTTAGTTTCCCACCTGTACAATAGCAATGCAACTACTTTAGTAACACTTTATTGTATTTTCCCCTAACATGGATTGTTTTCTTTTTAGAAGCACTCTTCTAGGAATGCCAAATCTTTCTGAAAACTTGATTTACAAAAAAACCTTGACTCTAGCTGGTAACATCTCTGTCTTCAGCAAGGCAAAGACTTTATTCTGCATTCTGAGCTTAGTTATGTTTTTGGAACTGTATTGTGGAGGCCTAGATAAAATTCTTGCTTTGTGTTCAAGAAAGTGTCTCACGTTTGCACTTGCTTTGACAGAAGCCACTGTTCTCAGTACTACAGTGCCACTGTGGAGTGCTTAAAATGGGCAAAGCGCCAGTTGTACATCTATTTTACATTCTACCTAAATTCTAGGCAAAATGTAATTTCTTATACTTAAATACTAATGCCTTTGAGGAAAAATAGCCTGGGCTGAGCAGCATATATATCCAAATCAAATCCTCTAACGTGCTGCACCACTAAGCAAAGAGCTCCCTCTCCATCAGCCAGCAGAGGTTGCTCTGATGTTAATGATTAATCATGGACCTTATTTTCAGTAATAATGCACATGAAGGAAATCAAACACGAATGTTGAAATGATTAAACGATCTACAGACCAGTGTGACATGAACTGTAATGTGTGAGGAGCTTGTGAAGCAACAGTCCATAACCCGTGTCTCCTGGACAACCCGCTGTCCGCAGGGTTTTCCATCACTGCCTTGCAGCCATGGAGGCCCCACAGGCTGCAGGAGCAGCAGAGCATTGCCAGCACATCACTCAGCCAATCCTGCATTCCATGAGATGGTGAGAACTGGGATTCCTGGCTTAGCATATAAATTCTCTCACTCTGGCCTTTAAAAATTAAGGCTTTTTTTTTCAACAGGGAGTTCCAGTGATTTCAACTGGATACTTGAATTGAAATAAAATAAAGATTCTTTGCTCTTATTTACCAAACAGAATTTTTTTCCTTCCTAGTTATTAATTCCCTTAAATGTAAAGTGACATCTCTCAAATGAAAACAGTTTATTGTTTGCCAGGAGCAAAGCCTGCCTCATTTAAGAAAATCAGAATTAAAGCTTTTGAAGCATATCACGGCTTGTTTATAAAACAATTATCATTGCAAATGTTATCTCTGCTCCATACAGCCTCTTCAGGCCCCCACCAAAGCCTGAAACCTCATTGCTGATTTTCCTCACTCCAGAATGTTTCATCAGTCGCATAAAATCAGGTCATCCTCCGATTGCAACTTTGTGATCTCAACCCAGGCATTCGATACCAACCTGGAACATATTTGATGCTAAAAAACAATTGACACAGCATTTAAAATTAAGGAGAAGGCTCCTTATTAATAACCGACAGCAGACAAAGGAGTGCAGTGACCTCTCCACCAGAGCATTTAAATCTTTGCACAACATGCTCTGCTTGTGCTAGGCTGGTCTCACAAACAACAGCTGTGGAGTTCGTTAACATATGAATCCCCTTGAGGTAATTTTGAGGAGCCAAATGTGCTAAACTAAACACCTCATTAAAACAGTGCTTAAAAAAAAAAAAAACCAAACAAAACAAACCCCCAACCAAACCCCCAAACTAATTTTCCATTCCACTTTCTCATGTGGAGATGCTCAATGGAGAATGTTCTATTATATGGAATTTCTTCATCTGTGCGGCTGGAAATAGGGCGGTTTAAAACCAGTAATTTGGGTTTTTCTCTACTAAGATGCACTTGAGGCTAAAGTGTCTTTGAAGTGTATTCTGTTGCAAAGAAGCAATTAACTGAGGACAATAATGTTTTCTTTTCCTCCCTGTTACTAAGCTGAACATACAGGCCACAACACTGTGCTAAAACATGCAGGATCCCGTTTCGCTTGAGTCTGGGAAGTGAGTGGAGAGAACCAAACAGCCTCTCTTCAGTGGGCCTTGGATGGCTCCAAAGCAGAAGTGCACCCAAGTGTCCTTGGGGCAACCGTGTTCCCCAGGAGAGCCTTGCAGAGATTTTCAGTGAGGTCCTCTGTGACAAACACTGCTAGCAGAGGAGCCTGCTGCAAGCTAGAGAGGGCTCAGGTAACTTGGTCAAACTTGCCAACTTTGGTGCAGAGTTGGTCCAGTGTAGAATTGTCCCAGTGTAGAGTCATCCTGGTGTAGAGTTGGTCGGGCTTCACAATTCTCCTCAAGGTAAGAACTTAGGAAAAGTAATCAGATACTGCCAGGCAGGGAGCCCGAGCATCAGATCAGACCTATCATCTCCATTGCTGCATCATATCAGTTGCATTATAATTAGTTTTATATCACCTGAAACCCCAAGTAACTGTTGGAGCTAAATGCCTCATTTGAAGGGGGCAAATCCCTCCCTTTTTGCGATGCACAGCTCTCTTCTGATCTTCAACTCGCTCAGCCTTATTCACGCAGTGAAATCTTGTATCATGGAGTGGGTTGCAACAAAATCTTGTATTGTGGACTGGGATCCAGTGTACTGCTTAACCTGGTGTAGAAATAAGTGATTTTAGCAGAAGAGGTTTATCTAAAGAACACCGTGATTATCAGGTTATCAGAACTTAGAAAAACAAACCTGTGACATGGCCTCCCTGTTTAGCTACAGCCTATTTACCCTCTTGCTGGGGGACCACTACTAAATATAGAGCCTGAATTTCTGGTACTGATAGGGAACACAGTTAACTGAAGGTAAGCTGTGGGAAAACACCACTAGAGGTCACTCAAAATTAATTGTTACCTAATTAGCACATTCTGACCCTACGTTTTAGGACGTTCGACCACTTCTATAATTAAACCATTGTCAACTTTGACCCTTTGGCTAATTCTGACAAAACTCAGAAGGGCTGGAGACCGAAAATGTTCCTTCATCAACTTCCTTGTACGACTTTTCCCAGGCCTCCCAAATGAGCTTTTCTGTTGCCTTGGCAGGCAGCAAATCGTTCTTTCCTTAGTGATGAGTTTAACGAGGGCAGTGATGAACCTCTAGAAGTGTTGGTTTTAGAGACATTCAGCCCTAGCTGCGTTACCTCACTGGTCACTTCACACCCACTCTGAAAATTAGACCGAAGTGAATTGTACAAGTGAGGGAATATAGAGGGGTAAAATTCCATAATGTTGCCAGGTCCTTCCCCAGCCATGCCGTCCCTCTGGAAATTTTTAACTACTGCTGTATAGAACAAAACAAGGTCTTTACAACAACTGAGTGACTAAAAAAGGTGAAAAGCAAAGTTTAAGTTTGATTAATGAGCATGTGTTGAAATGTCTCTGCATGTGTTTAATCAAAAGCAGATGTTCTATTTGCAGCATTTTTTTCATTATCTGTGAAAACGATGGTAGCAATTTCTTTGCCAAAGACAACAGGAAAAGTGATATCTAATTAGAAAGTTCTATAAGGTTAAGACCACCAACAGCTGGTGCACATGCATACATCACCTGAGATGTGTCATCAGACACACTCAAGGGACTGAGTCCTCCCACTGCTCAGCAGATAATTCGTGTTTGACCAAAGTGAGGAGACCTTCACTTCAAACAGAGCTCACAGTAGGAAAACACTTGAGCAGCCAAGCTCCCATAAAGGATGCTCGATCAAAAGTGACTTGCTCTGATTTAATTTCTCTTTTTGGGTTACTGCTGATCCTCTCCATATCCCTACTTCTTCCCCTCAGTTTAATTGACAGAGTGGATTAGCTACTCAATTTATCCATATGTATGAATATTGCAGTTCCCTGAAAAATCATTTAATACTCTCACAGACCAACATGTGTACAGCTGGGAAAAAAAAAAACCCCAAACATTAAAGCACTGAAAGATGAGCAAGAAATTTATTAGAGGCTCTGGTGTCCTAGTCACTTCATTAAGGTAATAAATAAATAAATAGATCATCAACATCTGAAAAGTCTCATGGCTTCTTTCTCCACTTTTTAGAGACATTAATCTTGCAGAGGTAGAAAGACAGAGTTAGCCACAAAATAGCACACTACCAGACTCAACTAATGGGATTTGGATGTAATTATCTTTTTTTAAAACAGGGAACCATCCTCTAAATTTCTACCCGAGAAGCCTGTAGGGCCTGTTGTGATAGGGCAAGGGGTAATGGTGTTACACTGAAAAACGGTAGATTAAGACTATATTTAAGGATGATGAGGGTGGTGAAACACTGGAACTGCTTGCCCAGGGAGGTAGTAAATACCCATCCCTGATAATATTCAAGGTCACATTGGACACAGCTCTGAGTGACCTTGTCTGGTTGAAGATGTCCCTGCTCACTGCAGGGGGATTGGACTAGACGATCTTTAAAGGTCCCTTCCAACCTAAACTATTCTATGAAGCCAGCAAAGTAAAGGAAAATAATTCTTTGCCTTAAAATCTGTAGCTGCTGAATAGTAAGAACTACTATTTCATGGTCTTCCCTGATCTCAGCCATCCTTCATCTGCACGTACTTCGTACGTCCTAAAGTCATCAGCTTTCCAGTATTGATGGAAGTTCTGCCTTGAATCATGCAGTCACATTTGCCTAATTTCAAGGACAAGCTCTGATCCTCTGGAATTACATCTCTCACTCTTTGGGACTGGCCATCCAGCAAGTCAATTTTTCATCCAGCATGTCCATTATTTTTATCCGTAAGACAGTAAGGAGCCAAAGCATTAAGCTTTGGAAAAAACAAGGAACAGGTTTACCTTCCAACTTATGCCTGCCCAGGGGACAGTTAATTACAGATGTAACCACATCTCGGTGGTTGGTCAGATAGTTTTGGGGTTTTTCTGCACAAGACCTCACTGCTTTTCTGGTATTGTGGTATCTGTGGCCGCTTGTCTTTCCGTGCCGTAGTCTAATTAGGGGAAAAAGCCCACACCAAAAAAGAGTTAATATAAAAGGCCACTGGTTGAAGAGTCTCACTAAAAAAGATAAAAATCAGGTGGGCTTAGTCAGAGAAACTGCCATTCATTTTCAAGGAAAATTACAGCTTTTGATATGCAAATAAGCATAAAACTCCAAAAATCTTGAATAGCAGCTACCTGTATCTATCTGTTACCCCAGCTGAGTTGCCACAGAGCAATTTTTCCAATTATATATCCCTTGTTCCCTGATCAGTCTATTTCTCTACCTATTGTTATCCTAGCAACTATTGTAAAATATCCTCAGCTGGGGGAAATAACCTTCTATTCTCTTCCTTTTCAGCTCCCTAAAAAGATCATCTAGCAGTAGAGAAATGTTCCTAGCAAGATTTCTACGAGGCTGACACGACAGCTTGCAAAGACTTCCTCTTCCGCCCTTACAAACCTGCCTTTTATTCTGTATGCCTCATCATCAAAATGCTGATTTCCAATCTAGAGCTTCAAAATCCCAGATACATGAGCCTCCTCCTCTCAACCCTCTCTACAGATTTAACCCCAAGATTAGATAGTGGGGAAAACCCCAAGCTTTTCACTTCTTGTTGAAAAGCATGCACAGATACTGTTTACCAACCATATACCTTGGATAATCCAGTTGTCACTGACACTTTTTTTATGAGACTTTTCTTTTAAAAGCATTAAATGCTGACGAATAAATGCAGGCTTTTCACCTCATGTTAAAGTCTTCATAGAGCCATAAAATAATTTCATATGTATCGGGGTTTAGGAGCTCTAATTTTTTTAATAATCCAATAAAGGTTTGAGATTTGCTTCAAAATTAGCACTGAAAACTATTGGAAATGGAACAATTCTGATATATTAGTGAAATTATAAAACAGAATTCACGGTGGGCATCATATGGAGATGATGAACATCTGAACTCATATGGCTTTAGCTTTTTGTTTTAAACTAATCCGTAAACTGCTTTTGTAATTTTCTAAAAGCACATAAAATATGGACAATTCATTTAAAGTGTCTCCATCAATCCAATCAAAAATTGTAGGTTGCAAATGATAACAATTACTCGTGTTACTAAAAATATCCGACCTTATTAAGTTAAAAAGGGTTTTACAATCTCTGTAACAGTCATTTCTGCTTTGCTGGGGGAGGATTGTGAGCAGCCTGCTCTGAGCTTTATGTCTCCTGTTTTCCATGGTGAAGAAGTTCAAATTGCAAAGTTCTTCCTTTTAAAAGAACCGGTTTTGATGGAAATCTCTCAAATACACCAATTAAAAAACCAAGCATGTTTCCTAACTAAGCTGAAATATGATACAAGAAGATCCAGCTAGAAGGAACGCAGCTGTGGGAAACCCGTGTAACAAAATTCAATACAAAAACAGAGAACTTTAAGAGGAGGAGGAAGGATTTGGCCAGGTCTTTCAGACTTAGCCTTGCCCACTCCTAAGCTCCCAGATGAGTGTGCCCAAGTGCGCTGGTCAGGATCACTTGTGGTGGACAGAGGACAAGGGATGCTGTTGACATCCTCACTTTATCTTCTGGGTTCTTCTTCAAGGGAGGACAGTGAACTAATTCCGGATGTGCCTTTTACAAGCTTCAGAAATTGATGCTGGCCAGGATAACTTGCCTCATTTTTTGTGGTTCCGGTTCTGTTCTTCATCACTCTGTCACCTTATCTTGATATCACTTGGTCTTTGTCTTTTGTAGCAATTAAAATTGTCATTCCTTTAACCCCTGTTTTGATGTTACTTCTGGTGCTTTCCATACATTTCCATTCCCCCGCATTTATAACTGTCACCAGCCTCTGCACAATGATCTTTGTCTGGGTATGACACACAGTCATCATAAAATCATTACACACCAGCTGGCTTTACTCTGTACTTTGTTCTAGTTACTTTTACCACGATGGGGCATGTGGCTGCACACGCAGATTCCAGCACACACAGTCACCACTGCAGCAGAGAGAACCTGGAAGCATCTGTTTTCTGTGCACGGATGTCTTTTGCCATTCCACACAGTAAATCCTGGAATTGTTGCAGTTTGGAAATAGTCCCAGCCAGAGAACACGGGGGACACTGGGAATCACACACTGGAATCAAACCTCCTATATTTAGTGACAAAATCTTGGATGCAGGCTCTAGCCTCTGAAGGTGAGAAGAAAAGAAGTGTTCAGATAGTATTATCTGGTGATGTGAAATTAATACAGATAAAAATGGGTTTTTGTGTCCAGAAAAGCATCCATTAGATTGGATTATATTGGACTGAGACATTAGTGAGGGATTAGTGAAGAGGTGGCCCGACAGCTCTGGTTTACTGGTTACACGCATCCGAAGGCCTTCCCCAAGAACCACGTCTTTGCAAATAGAAAGAGTAATTTTGAGCTCAGTTAAGATCGGCTTTGGACATTTCTGGGTGTGCAGAGCTGGAGTTCTGAAGCCCATGAATATGTTAGCAGGCAGTCATCTCACATTGTGTAATGGCATTGCTTCTTTCAGAGAAGTAACCTCTAAAAATGGTATCAGTGTTTTCATAGACCCAAATGCCCATGAGCAGGTATTTTCCTCTTTCAGCATTCGTGGTGGGATCCTGGAGAAGCGCTAGAGGACAGTTATCACTTCCGTTGGCTTCCACGCTCAACATAAACTCATACTCAATGCCAGTTAGGTTGGCTGCTGAGCCAAGCGCAAGCAGGACCAGAGCAAAACCTCCTCAGACTTGGGGAAGAAAGCTGGCTGGGTGGGTCAGCCAGCACAGCCGATGCTGGTGCTCAGACAGCTTGCAGTGAGGTGAAGCCCTGGGCCAATGTTTTGTAAGATATCTTCCATGATCTTCAGCACAGTTCTCTCCCCAGACCTGGGAGTCTAAATTGAAATGACAATTTGCTCCTCTCCTAGATAATTAGAGCTGGATCACAGATATCTCACAACAGAAAAATTATGAGCTGGCTTCCCTGCATCTGCTCAGTTTGTCTCCATTTTTACATTTCTAGTGTCTCGTCTGCTCTGCTGAACTGCCAGTCACCTCCTGGGGACACTTGCTCTACTAGACAGCTCATAGGGTCCGACTTTGCCTCACATCCAGTGTGTGCTCTCAGGTCCTGAGGCTGAGGCACACGATCCGTCTGGAAGCTGGACCTGTGGACAAGGCGGCTGCTCAGGAAGTGCCTTGTAGTTACAGGTCTCCTCATTACCACCATGGCAGCTGTTTCGGAGCTCGGAGGAGTTCTCTGCTAATGAAGGAGCATTGCCCTCCTTCTGCTGAAATGTATCTTCTCCTTGCTTGGCTCTGGAGGAGCTGGTGCCTGCATTGCCTCTGGCTCACCTTAATCAACTCCATTTATTTAAGGGGTTTAAGTCGCTGCATATGAAAGCCTCGCTGATGGAGGTATCACATGGCTTCGCTTTGCCCACAGACAATGATTTCATCTTATTAGTCTTAATGTCATGTTTTGGTGCTGCCTTCTGCACTGTTGAGTAAAGCTTAGAATGCAGCAGCTTCATAAGAAAAAAATAGAATAATTTGCCCTGAAAATGGGCAACAATTGACAAGTCTGAGGCAGAGGGCTCTGAAGCACTTGATTTTTTTTTTTCCAGAGTATTTTATATTGAAACATTGGATGCCATTGTCATTGCAGGAAGGGTGATGAGAACATTAAAAGGGTTAAGACCTTAGCTAGGCCTGAGGACAATTATAAACCCTGTTTTTCTGTACTGCTCTCTCCTATCAGGTTTCTTCCTCCCTCTCCTTGAAATACTAACTTATATAATTGCCTAATTCATACAATTTTCAAGGCAATAAATGGAACAAAAAAGCTTCTGCTCACATACCTTTGAAACACCGACATTACGTAAAAGTACATATAAATCAAATAAGCATCTCCAACACCCGAAGTGACAAGTAGCCGTATTCAATTCCTGCAGCACAAGCTGCTAAGCCTACAAAAGGTAGTAAAAATGCAAAGCATAATGCAAAGCACAAAGCAAAGACGTGCCAGCCCCTTTAGAAAGCCGTGCCTATAATTGGTGAGGGCTGGTTTGCATTAGTGCCTCTCAGCCCTTTGACTGATTTGTTTCTTAGGTGTAACAGCTGCCTACAGGTTGTATCTACACAAGCAAATCAAATGTGACACTAAGCCAGAACATTGCGGTACGTTGCTTCTTGTACTAATAAATATTTAAGGATAAAGCTTAAGTACTTCCTCTTCAGCATCGGATCCTTTGCTGTCGCAATTGGCAAAAAACAGCTTGCAAATTGCTACCCTTAATGGAAAATAAATAAAAAAAGATGTTGATAAGCTTATGACAATGGGTCATATTTTTGGAATTGATTTTTGGTTGTCAGTAAAATTCCACAAATATTTTTTCTTTTTTTTAATCATTTCTAATAGCCAACCTTGTCCTTCTACTTACAGGTCAACCATGAAGGAATGGAGAAGAATAATCGCCCACAGGCTACGCTTCAAAGTCCTTTTCCTCATGAAGCTGTGCCTGGGAAGAGGAAGAGAAGCACATCAGCCATGCACGGTTGGAGCATCCTTTCCTCCTCTTTCCCCAGTTAGTGTCAATCGAGAGACTTAAGGAGCTCAGCTCCTAATGATGCTCATTAACAGAATGTCCTGGCTCCACATGGCAATGCCAAACCATTTCATTAGCTCACCTTGCCTAGTCAGTCCCTGGCCCTGGGATAAGCAATCACAGCTTTACCAGAAACCCTGACAATAATATTTGTTCAGATCTCATGACAAACAGGCATGGGCAGAACACATTTACAAACCCAGACAGTATTAATTGCTTCTGGAAGTGTCTAGAGATTACCTGAAAATATTTGAGGTTTTCGATGAAAACTCATGTATTGTGGTATAAGACAGCAAAGCAAACTTTTCATTCATTTCCTCTCTGGATTTTGAAATTAAGAACAAAGGGAAGAAAAAGGCAGCTCATATTTAAAAACCAAAACCAAGAACATGTGTGTTCAGGATCCCATTTCAAAACTCCCTGTCCACCTGTGTTGGCTTTCACAGCTGGACACTCTTTTGATAGAGTAGAGTAGGTCATAAATTTGCAATTTACTTCTAGAACCTCAAGTGCTTACACCTCCTGGAGCATTTCTTGCTCTGTATTTTCTGCTAGAAACACCCTCCACCCTTGATTCTTCAACAGATTTAGCTTCTGTGAACCATTTTCTCTGAGTTGGGGTAAAGTCTGTGGTGTAAAAGTCGTTGTTTCACTCGCTGAGAATATTTTTTTCCTTTCTATCAGGAAAGTTCCTCGATCAGAGAAAAAAATCCTGAACTCAATTTTTGTGTGGCAAGATTTCTATTGATAAAAAAGAGGAGAATAAAGCAAAGCAATGACTTTCCAGTGGTTTTACTCTCCTTTATTCAAGGTGTGAGGAAATTTCCACTGGTTCAGTGGGAGCAGGAGATGTGTTTGGCCTCACTATAGGTTTTATTTTTATTATACTGAAATATGAATTTTTTTTTCTCAACTGGTGAAAGTAAATTAACAGATGTAAATATGCTTCCTTGTTTCTGGTGTGAAGTTAGCCTGAAAACTGCTGCTATCAAGATTCTGTGGAAAAAACCCAACCATTTAAAATCCATAGTTTCGTTTTTTATGAGACATGAATCCATTCCATTTCATTATAAACTAGAAGGGATTTTTCACCAGGATCCTAGAAGTAAACTGGAAACAAGAGGGTGGCACAGGGATTCAGAATGACTGTTTCGGAGCTGGGCTCTTTACATAGGGTAATTAATGCTGCAGATTGAACGATGACAAGGAAACACGGCTAGGAAACATATTCCACATAAAATATATTCTACAGAAATGTACTTTCACTGGAACAGAACCCACATCTGACTTTCTAACTATCTTTGTCAGCATTCCCACTAGCCTCACTTAGCTAATGTAGGTTCACCACAAGATTTACCCTTATGTTTTAGGTGGGAATTATCCAAGCTCTTGTAAATACTGATCCTTCCACACTGTGTTGCACACTGGGATGCTTGGGGCTCTCATCTGGGGGCAAATCAAACCAGAAATAACATGGAGCTTCATTCTTGAACAATGCAAAAGTCTCTGTTTTCTTTCATCATTAATAAACTGCATGTTCCAGGACTTCAGATGTGGAATTTTGTAAGTAAATATGAGATTGGATTGACTTTGGTGAATCCATGAAGTGGATTTTCGATACTGAAGGACTGTCATTTGGGAGGGTGATTTGAGAGTTTTGAATATTGTTGCCATCCTCTGTGTTATGATGAAATGCATGCATCTAGCCATGCTGGCTGAGATCCCTTCCAGCTATTTCAAAAGAGCAGTTATTATCATCTGCAGGCAAGATTGTTTTGCACCGCAGCAGATATTAGGAGGAAGCCTGTGTAATCATTTATAGCATGTGTGGATCTTCGCACTGCAGCTGAATTTTTTTTAGAATAGGCTGTAAAAAATTCTGGCATCACAAATTTTCTTCATCATTACTTGTGTCTCTCCATCTCAGCAAATCAAAATAAATGCAAAAGGGCTCCTAGTGTGTCAGCAGCGAGCACAGTATCTGACGTATTTTGAATGTGGGTTATGAAGACAAAAGGAAAAAAAAGGCAAAATAATTGTTAAGCTACACAACACATACTCAGAGTCAATAGTCCGTGAAGAAGTAATTTATGTAGACATATTGACATTGCAAATTTTCAATGCCCTCTTTAAAAAGATGCTATTTCTTCTGAATTTTGTTCAGATGTGAATGACAGAGGTCTCTGATTCCCAAGAAAATGCAGAAGGACTTTGAAATAAAAGGGTGCCATAATGGCTTGCAGTGATGCACTCCTCCCAAGTTTTCAGCACAATTATATGCTTATTACTTTGGAAGAGTTAGAAAACAAGCAAGCTGCAGCTTTTAATGAAGCTTTCATAGCAGTGACAAGAACTATGAAAAAGCATTTAAAGCAGCTCATCTCCTCCTCTATTCAGGCTCTCTTTCATTTCCAGAGGCAGTTGCAATGAGAAATTGGATGCTCTCCAGAATGGATTTATAAGGAAGCAGAAAAGGAGATAATGGCGGAAGCATGTGCTTTCCCCCCCATGTAAATTCAGATCATCTTTAACGTTTGATCAGATTTTGAGGAACGCAAGACAAAAAAGCAGCAGATATTTCCAGTCACGCATTTCAGAACCTCAGAAGAGCTTTGCAGAGTCTCCCTGTACCCAGAGGTGCTTCAGACTCCCCTTTTGTTATTTTGGGGGAAGATGTAGAACACAACCATTCACTTAGCTCTGCTATCTGATTATAGAATCCTGACTCAGAGTATCTCAAAGTTACGCTTACAATGCACAGACATACATCCTGGTCCTTTGTACTGTCAGGCTGCCACCCTAACAAGCTAGAAATATGTATGTGAGCGGAGGAGACATCTCAGGATCAGAGCAAGTCGGTTAACAATGTATTACTGAGGCCGATTTCCTTGTCAGTCCATAAAAACTAAATGTGACCCCAGTGAAGACATTTTTTATTATGGGGAAGCAATTTCCTTACCCTTTTATGATGCTATTTTTATTACTGGCATTATTCACAATTCTCTAATTAGAGAGAGAGCACAACATTGTTGTGCTAGTTTTCACTCTTGGATGTGGACGCACACAGGCATTGCAGATGCCACGAGAAGGTGTTTTGTGCAATAAGACTGAATAATACTCCTTTTCCTTTCAGGTTTTTCTGTACAGAGGCCAGTGGGCCACAGTATTTTAATATGAGTCTGCTCTAACCCTGTGACCTTACATACGCACTGGAAAGAAATGGTGAGACTGAACAGTTCGTTCATTTGTTTTCGGTTTAAAAGAGCTTCTCTGAAACTTTGAAAACAAAGCTTGTTTGTTTCTAAAAGTATACACACCCCTTAAGTGAAAAAAAGGACAAACGTTGATGCACGCAAAATTGCTCAAGCTCAAGACCTTGAATTCAGGAACTTCCCCTTTGTGCTCTCCAGGAGGTAGTCTGGCTTTGTGTGCTGCCGGGGAACTACCGCAGGGAACTGAAGAATGAAGCCGCTGCTTTTCAGGCACCTAAAACCTGACCAAGGGAGTTTAACTTTGGAGAGGATCTTGCTTGTTGCTTGGTCTGTTTGTTTTTGTAAGAATTGCCATTCATAGCAGAGTAGGAAACCTGATCCTGAAGGGAGCAAAATACAGAATATTTCTGGGTTCGCAAAAATTTTCTGGACAGCCGCGAAGAACTGTCATCACGCAGCAAGCTGTGAATACCAGAGAGGGTGCGAACTGCCCAAAGCTTCCTTGTCCAGACCTTGCAAAGTCATAACTCTTTGGCATTTTGAGGGACATTGTGAATCAATTCTCTGTTCAGGATTTCACTTTAAAGACCCAGCACAGCCCTAAATGTCAACTGTGTGGAAATGGTTCCTCTATTTGGGTTTGGTTGGTTGTTTGGTTGTTTTTTTTTCCTGAAGTCCGTATATGTTTCACTGCTCAGAGTCAGTGAAGGGGTTTTATGGCAGATCTAGTAAAGTGCAGCTCTCCAATTACAACCTAGCTGTAAAATATGCAGGAGGGTTTTTTCCTTTTTACTTCCAGGCAATAAGTTTTGGTCACGTCAGATAAACCCGCCTAAAAGAAGGAGGAAGAAAGAGAGAAATGACTGTTCAGTGAAAGTCAGGAGAATTATGACGTTTTACAGCCTCAGAAGGACTTTAGGCAGTTTTGTATTGCCCAGCTAACCTCACATTTATATAATCTATCCTAGAGCCTGGAATGAGCTGGGCTATGTGCTGGCTGATGTGTCTGAGAAATCTGGTTTGGACATGGCTGGGTGAAACAGAAGAGAGCACTGCTGGAGGCACAGAAGATGAACTTTGCTGTAAGATATTTCATGTAAACGAGAACTAGATAATATTAAAATGTACATGGAGGGAAGAAAGGAGTAAAGAGCTAGGAATATTTAAAAGTTAAACACTTCCACGTGAACTTAGTTATGTCCAAATTACAGCTTGAACTTGCAGAAGGGAAAACTGCAGCAAGGAAGGTCATGCTGCAAATGTAACCTCTACTCTAAATAAAAACATGTACATATCCTAATTCAGCGTAATCATCCAGTTGTGTCTGGGTTTTGACTATGTGAGACACTGCGAATGTCTTCTAAGAACCTGGAGATATTCTGAAGCATAATGTTCTGCCAGGGAATATTTATCTGCTGTTTCACCTGATGAGATTTTTCTTCTTGTTTTGAAGAGCATAATTTCCCATAGTCAGCATGCTGTACTGCATTCGTATATGTGGAGTAGAACTGGATTGATTATCTTCAGGCTTCCTGCCACTAAACTCAGCAAATTAGCTGCTCATGATTCCAGCAAATGACTGCTTTTTTTTTTTTCCCAAGCACTCCAGGAGAAATTGAACCGTAAAGCCTTGGCTGGGAAGGTAAGAACTTGTTTAGAAACCCCTGTAAAAGGAAAGAGATATATATAGCTGCTGTTATAATTAGTGAAGCCGTGCAGCAATATGAGGTGGTTATGGCAGCTCAGAGAAATTGAGCTCCATTTCTCCATTTCTCTTGGTGTATTTTCTGAACAGGTAGATCAGCTGATGTGTATGGCATACCCAGTTGTGGCAGAGCCGATGAAGGCTGGTCCGCTTCCTTGCAGCCCCCAGCAAGGTCCTAGAACACATCCTCATGGAATTCATTGCCTAATGTGGGCAGGATGAGAAGTTCTTCAGCCAGCAAGGGTTTACCAAGAACAACTCAGAGTAGCTGTGACGTCTCCAGACTTGGGAGATTTCAAGACCCACTCAGAAAGCCAGCTCTGACCTGATCCCATGCTGATGACAGTCCTGCATCACGCAGGAGCTTGGGTAAGATTTGAGCAACATCTACCCTGGAGGTCAGCCTCTGAGGTAGTATCATTATGTCAGAGGACCTGGCGTAACTGCCATTAATCCTTTGTCTTGAGTAGGGTATAGTGGCAGAGGAAACAACAGGGGAGTACAGTGAGGAGACTGAAGAAAAGGAGAGTTCTCCATTTTATCTTGTTGCGGTCATGGTCTCAGACCTGATCATAGCCAAGGCGCACAATTAAAGTACTTTACAAATACATGACAAAAATGGCCTCTGTCTAACCATCTTACATTAAATTTCCCAAAATAGAAAAAACCTCTTCTTTTCAAAATTAATGCAGTTACCCATGTTTCCCTAAGCCTGGCTGAATCCCACATGACTTCAGAGTGGCATAGAAATAGCAGAAGTAACAGTCTTCAGAAGGAAAACCTCATCTTTAATGGAAGTAGGTCCCCTTTACCTCTCTCCACTCCTTGGGGGATCTCTCTGACACTCCCTTTCAGGTGACAGGGACCAATTGGCATGGAGTATCTGGGCCCCAATTCCAGTCTAGGAGTTAATCCATGTTAGGATCCAATAGACTGGCTGTATTTTCTCCTTGGCCGATTGTACAAGATGTGTCAACTCCTGCAAGCAAGGGTGAACCACGCTCATTGGGTGCTCAAGTGGTGCTCTGGTACAGTGCACGTGATATTAAGATCCTGGGACTGGAGTGGTTCCCAGTAGAAGCCAAAGTGTGTGTAACGATGGCTTTAAAGAAAATGTGCATGGGAAGAATGGCTTTGTCAAACCCAGCTGGTTTCCTAACATGGAACAAAGCTTCTGGTGTCCATGTAGGACAAACACATCCTCCTGCCTGTGTGACACCAGGGCTCATAGTCATCCTCTCAAAGTTCATTAAAGTCAGTGCTATTAAATTAGAGCTGACTACTAGGGGCTAAAGAACAAACCAAACCAAATTAAACCCAAGCCACGTTTCTAAGGAGAATACAGTACATTTCCCACACTTTATGGTAAAAATAGTAGGTTGTAAACTCCTCTGGGGAGGATTTGTATCTTCATATGTGGTTTTAGAATGTTAAACACGTATTCCATGAGGTAATTATGGCTGTAGCACAAATAATAAATGCTAACAATTACCACCAAAGAACAGATGATAAATGATGGGGGGGGGTGTTTTTAATTTTTCATTCAGAATGAAATGTCATTTTGATTGCAAAGATACAGCGTATGGACCATTGTATAGTCATCATGTTATTAGATCAGCAAGATGCTTTCATCGTTAAATTGTTATCACTGTGTGCCACAAGCCTTAAATTATTTAAAATATAATATGTTTACTTAATTGTTCTTGATCCAGGTTTATCTTGTTATTCAACTATAAAATTATGGAGAAACAGCTGTCATTTTCCATTTTTTTAGAGAGTTTTGCATTTTTAAATATAAATTGAGATGAAGTCTTGAACATTTCATTAAAAAAATGCAAAGTTTTCAAGTGTTGCTGATGGATTTATGTTTATGGAAATGAAAACATTTAAATCATTTATGGAAAATGTTTAAACTGATTTAACTGTGGGAGAAATTGTGCCAAGAGTTGCCTCAGTGTAAGCTTGGAGTAGCTGCATCGGCAGACTGCCAGATTAAAACAAATTTAAATACAAACAGAATTTAGTTTGTGCCTTTATTTTGTTCACACTGGACAGGTTTTGAGACTAGTAGCTTTGGGAGAGCCCTTTTAAAGAAGCAAAACCAACAAGTGTTACGACACAATTATTTGGCTGATTTATTACTGTAATTCCTAATTCTTCCAGGATCAATTTTCTTTATATACGTAGAGAAATAATCTCAAAAGAACGATGTCTGTGAATACCTCCAGGTCGTGTTCCCACTCCGCAATGGCAGACCGAGCTTGTACAATATCCTTTTGCAGAAATATGTCTGAGAGCCGGAGGTGTGAGGGCACAGTAGAGGATATTTGTATCTTGCAGGTGGGGCTTATCCACCCGTGCAGTGAAGTTCTGTAGGTCAAGCGCTCTCAGGAATCTATTTTATTACCATACAGTACACGTTATACATAGTCAGAGAAAATAAAGGTTGGACTCGACGATCTTAGAGGTATTTTCCAACATAATTCTACAGGTCTAATATTTTTAAAGACTGTGTTGTGATAGAGTGTTTAACAGAGTACATTGTAGCCTTCTTAATTGTTTTTGTGACATAAAGGATGAAGGATGCAGGACCTTGCACAGAAATGGTACTTGGGAGGTAATGAGCAGCAACTCAGAGCTCTGCAAAAATCTTTCATGCAGCCATCCTCATGTGAGTGTAAATCAGGAGTAAATCCAGCCGCTAGAAATCCAGGCTAAAGCTGAAGTTTCCTCTGTCAAACCTCCCTTTCTCAGGATGTCCTTGTTTCCACCCAGAGGTGGTGCTGGGTGGAAGCCGAACACCTCACAGGTGGTCCATGGGTAGGCAGTGAAGGCAGCGATGCCTCTGCTCAGCTCCCCCCACCCCTCAGATCTCAGCGCAGCTCTCTGCTTGCACTACACCTGTGTGATCTTGGACAAAGCACTTGAATTTTATCTCCTCGTTTTCTTTTCACTTTAACAATATTACCACTTGCAAGAAACTGCCTATTTCTCCAGACAGTTTTGCCTGTGATGTGGTCTTCACAACACTAATAAGAAGAAAAACCTCTCATTTTTCAGCTGTAATAAAAAAAAAAAAAAGCCAAAAAAAGCTGGTTCCAAGCTGGAAGAGGCTGTGATCCTTTGAGGAGTAAAGACATCTTCAAGAGTGGAAAACTTCAAAACAAACTGCACCGCCCTCAACAGATGAGCTAAAACTGCAGCAGTGGCTGGGCATGACGAGCAGGACAGGTATGACCTTGCTAAGACAGGGGTCCTTGAGCTCCAAGCCTGGCAGCACATTTTGAGGGAAAAGTCCTGTTTTGCAGCAAAAATACATTTTGAAATGGTGCAGGGAGAAAGAAAGCGCCAGGGCAGGCACTTCCCTGGGCTTTGGCATGCCACTCCCTGCGCTTTGGCATGCTACTCCCTGCGCTCACTTGCTATTTCTCTTGAAAAAAGTTTAATTAAGTTCAGATACTCTATTTTTTTTTTTTTTCTGACCACTCATTTTTCTCAAGCAAGGAGCAGCCACTTCGCTGAATACGAATTTGGCCACTGTCAGATCCCGGTCAGATGAGTTTCTCACAGTGCAGCCTTGTGAGCTCTGTGTGAAGACCCTGGGTGTGTGTGACCCCCAGACCCGCACAGTATATTTTGACCATTTCCCTCCCATTTCTGTTCAGTCTTATTAATTCTAAATCCCTCTTCTTCATCTTTTGTTATTTGTACCATTTTATCCTCACTGTTCATTTTTTCCCTTCCATAAAAAATACTGAAATATTAATGCGGCATAAGAAATCTGTCTGTGTTGGTAGTCTCTTGGAACCAATGATGAATCCATGAATAAAATATGACTCTTTATTTTGCTTGTGGTATATCAGATTTCACATGTTTATCATATTTCCTGTGAAGTAAGCTTGTCCGACAGAGGTTTTGTTTGTTTGGTTGGTTGGTTGCTTTTATTTGAGGTAGCCTTTGATTTATTAACCTTTGGAAGAGCTAATGTCTGAGGTAGTCTTACATGAAACATGAGACTTTCATTTGGATCAATTTTCTAGTCTCTCCATCTGAAAAAGGAAAATGAAGAGAGCAAAAAAAGTAACTTTGCTTATCCCAGCAAAAGCAAGATTTTTTTCATCCTTGTGCTGTTGAGCTGCATCTTCCCCTGTTACCTTGGCCTAAGAAAAAGTCTTTTGAATGCAGCGAGTGATGTTTGCTATAAAAAACCCCCAGAATCTCCAAACCTGGGGAGCTGTAATGCCATTTTCTTTGGAAAATATAAATTTCTTTAGCAATCTTAATTATAATTTTTATTCTAATTGCACACTAATTTGAATGTTCAAGTGTGAGTTTGGCGGGATTTTTAAACTCTAGTTATGCTTTAGTCTATGCAAGACTAAGGTGATATAAATCTAAAGTAGTTTTTCAGGAGAGGTCCACACTGGCTACAGGTCTGCTGGTTTCCTGGCAAAGGATCTGTTCATTTGGGTGGCATGTTCTTGAGATAATCTTATCAGAAGTGGATTTTTTTTAACATCGATTTTCTAACAATCCAGTCAACGGAGGCAGAAGACAGTTTTGAGTTGATTCTGTGAAACAGAGACAAAGAATGCATGACAAACAACTGTCACTTCAATGGATGATAACAAACATAGCTGCTGGCATAAACCAAGAAATCACTGCCTGTTTAGGCGCTTTCGGTTGTCCCTATGGGGTACACAGCATTTAAAATATAGATTTTCCTGCTCCAGAAATGCAAGTGAAAATCCTGATAAGCTGAACATTATGGGTTTAATTTGGAGAAGGGAAGTCTACTCTTCTAATTGAAAAGAGTATTATGTGTTTAGAGCAATGCATATAGAAGAGAACAAGATGCCCATGAATCCTCAAAAAAACTAATACAGAAATGGCATATGAAGCCTTTTAAAATGCATTCTGGAAGAGGTCTTTCCAAGTTTGGTAACTGTATATAGCATTATGATAGCTTTATAATTGTCCTATAGGCATATTTCTTATTAAATATTTCTCAGGTAAACTGCCTCATGCTTAATACGGCACGAAGTCCTAAAGCTCGTCAATGGCCGTCCAAAGAGGAGACTAGCATAAAGAAAGCTGAGCTTTGGCTGAAGATAGGAAAATGAGGAAAAGCTCATTAATATTTATTACTACAGATTGGACAAATATCACTCTATGATGTCTGTGCAGTATAGAGCATTTTATTTCTTCTTTCATCTAAACAAAGTTCACCTGCACCTCACAGAGCAGTGTTTTTCTCTCCTATATTTCAGTAACTCACTCCAATAACTAAAAATATAGAACAGGTTATTAATAACTAGAAAAAAATAGCCACTACCTATTTTCCAAGAGTGTTTCCTAGTTCCAGTGTGTATTACAGTGAAGTGTGACCCGTATGAGCCTGGGTTAACCACCCCTCCACTTCGTGACTCTGCTGCCCACCTTCTAGAGTCCATCACTGGCTGAATTCATAAAACACTGACAATAACGTGGAAAAATGTCCAACAGGATGGAAAAGTGGAACTCGGAGGAGTGCATGTGGAATGAAGATTATTCGCTGCAGTGGTCTGACTGGTAACACCGAGGGATTTTCATCGAATGAATGTGACAACTGGCAAATGCAGATACGAATCAAGACCTCCCCACAGATGCACCACAAGCAAACAGGAAAGGGGCTGAAGAGACTGCTTAAACTATCTATCTGCTCATGACAGGAGATAAAAGATGATGATAGGACTTATGTTACCTCAAAACTGAGGTGAACAGCAAGAAAATCCGTTGCATCCCCCTTTCAAGGATGAATTACAGATTTTCACTTTTTTTCCTGTATTTTTTCTTTAGTTTTGTTTTCAGTGAGATGCTCCTTGGAGGAATGACGGTCATTGCTTTACCTGGAACTCAGACAAAAGGGACTGCTTCATCGATTACTACTGCTTTCTGCAAAGTTATAATTAAAAATATGTATTAAAAGTGGTTACAGTCTAACCACTGGCCGCGTACAATAAAAACCACATCATGTTCTTCTCATCAGAAAAGCCATCACCAATCCAATTTCAAAGTTCCGCAGTGGTAATTGAAGGCTGCAGGAGGTTGTTCAGCAAAACTTAAGATTAGGACTTAGCTGAGAACATGTCAGCATGCAGCTGCCTCTCAGCCCCATCCTGTGCAGATCCTGGGCAGGCAGCACTGCAGAACAGGGCTCAACGCTACGAAGAGCCGAGAAGCCTATCTCCTGGAATACTGGAGAATTAAGAGTATATAAAAGTATGTCAGGCAGCGGATATGTCTTATTTTTATTAGCAATTAGTTTTAAAATGAGGTATTGATCTTGCAGAGTGCTAACTTCTGTATCCTGACAGCTCGGTTGGGTTTTCTCAGCTAGGAAGAAGAGTGATAACACTGTCAGGTGATTGGTCACTGAGACGGGAAGATCAGTCTCTGAGTACATGAACAGTATGAATATATACATCATAAAAATATTTATAAATATGGTCAGGACAGGACATGTTTAAACAGAAAAGGTCAGGACTAAGCCCTCAGGAATCTCATTTCAGGGAAACCGAAGCCTGTTCTTCTTTCTCTGACTGTTTACACAGGCTTGCTCACATTTCACAGTGGAAATTGCGTCTACTACATTTTATTTCATTTTTTTCTTGGAACTGGAACTGGGTAATTTTTAAAATATAAGTAGCCTGTATTGAGCTTTTCAGCCTCTAGGCCATCACTGTACAAGGACGTTGTACCTTTGAAAAGCATCTCGGTCCTTGTGCAGCCTGTCCTCGACCCCAGCACCTCCCCAGAACCTCAATTTCGTCAATTTTTTGCACATTTTTTCAAAAAATGAGCCAGTACGCTGCGATCTTATCTAGCTACTGATTTGCGGTAACTGCTGATCTTACGTGCTTTGGTAGTAGGTGGATGATATGCGTTGTAAATTACCAAGGCAAAGAAAAGGGGAGCCTGTGAGATTACTAATCAATTTGCTGGAGAATTATCTAGCAGAAAAGCCCATTTTAAGTTGTTTCATATTTCTTTTTAATTTAAACCAAACCATCTAAGGTGACCTGCTGGCATCTGTCCATGTTGATTTTCACATATTTTATTGGTCTTTGAGTGTTGCTTCTATTGCTCATCAGTGACTCTGAATGTCCCTGTAAAGTTTCCCGAGGAAAATAAGGATGCTTGCGGTGGAAATTATATCCCTCATTTTGGGACACATTACATTTATTAATCTAATGCTGGATCTCTTTGTATTACTGCTTTTGAAAGAGAGAATAGCAATTTCGGGTCTCCTGTGTGAGATGCTCTGCTTCTTAATGGGACATCTACTGACACTCAGTCTTGTGGACTGAATGAACGAGATAAAACATGTGGAAGAAAAATTATCACCAGCCTCTTTTACAGACACAAAGCTGAAGTGCAGGAAGTTCTTATAAAATTGGTTCAAGTTCAAGTTCTTATAAAATTGGTTGTGGTGTGGTGATGTGCTGAACTTCGATGTCGGGCTCTTCATCTCAACCCCAGGTGTACACATGTCCTTCCTCAGACCTACACTTTCAAAGAAATAAGGATGAGTCTTACAGGAGAATGAATCTAGGAGAGACAACGTAATTGTTAAACTGTAAATTGGGAAGTTACTGTCAATAGGAGTAACATCACAAAAATCGCTGCGTATCACTTGCTTTTTAAAAATATTTAGTACAAAAGCTGCTTTGATTTTAGAGTGTAGAGAAAATGATCTGTCAGCTTTCCGAAAATTTGCCATGTGTCTCAGACAAGAAACGAAAAAGTCTTGAGGTTTAAAAACAATATTTGAAGTTTGTTAATTTGCAGCTCTTCACTTTTGCCTTTAAGTAATTGTAGTATAACAGCTAAAGCAGGACGTGTGATAGTGCCTGCAATAATAACACTTATAATGAAATGCCTTGCTCTTGCTGTTAATAGATCTGAAGAAATCTCAGTATAGCTTTCATAAAAGATTATTGGGCTTTTCTACTCATTCCTACAATCCAACATCTGATTATCCCCTTTGTTATTTCCTTCAGACACTAATAGTATTTCATGTTACCTCAGAATCGAGGATGACTTCCTCAGCTGCTTTGAATGGGGAAGCTGGGGAGCTCATTCTCCCTCAAGTACACTCACAAGAATCTCGCTCTTACTTTAAACAATATAAACCATTTAGGCCAGTAACAGCAAGATGCTGCATTTGTTTAGTCTGCTTCAATAAAGGTAAAATACCTCTTCAGTTATTTTATTTTCTCTTCAGCTTCCAACATCCTTTCTTTTTGATGGTGATTTTTGTAATAAGAGGAAAATCCTGGGTAGGAGAAATGGTTTAAATATTTAAATACGGAGGTTACACCAGTTGCTGTAAGGTTACTTCATCTGGAAAAGCCATGCAGTCAAATGATAAAGTGAATTAGCACAGACTCAGCAAACAGGAGCAGGGCTTGGAAAATGCAGTGGCAGCCACGCCAGGCAGCAAAGCTCGGTGCCACACTCCTGTTACCCAAAAGTCCGCTGTGATCGGGAAGTTTGCTTCAGTGCTCAATGACACCAAAAGCTCAGGTGATTTATTCACAAAGGCTTTGCTTAGCTTTTAAGTTAGAAAGAATTTTCCCTTAGTCAGGGCTTCAGGATGAGACCCCAGATGACAAAAGGCAATAGATCAAGAAGGATGTAATATGTTTGCAAAATGTGGAATGTCACTTAGGCACGTTCAAAGTCATTTTCCAGTCCTTGTCCTAGGCTGTGTGCCAAGCAAAGCAGTTCCTTCATTAAGAGTGAATTACAAATTTTATAAAGTAAAGATAATCCTTTGCTCACTAGATTTATGGGGGCAAAAAAACCCCCAACCAAACAACAAAAAAACCCCAACCACACAACTAGACTTTAGTTAAATATTACAATATTTACAGGAAAGGATGTAAACCTCAACAGTGGGTTGTATGAATGCCACCAGCTCTTTCTTCTTTTAAACTCCAACCGCATCGCCGAGTCTTCACTTCTATTGGACTTCAAGTATCACTTGCAAGCCCTTGAAGAAGAATGGGACTAAGGGTTTATCACAACAGGATCATAATGAAGGAGGAATCCTTTCTTCTTCAAAGATCTTGTTAACTTCTTAAGGAGCACTTCTTGGTGGGGTTTGGTTTGGATTTTTGTTTTGTATGTGCCTGCTGCACTATGTGCAGTAGAGGGAAAATGAAACACCACTTTGCAGCAAAGAAAGAGGGTTTTTTTCTCTTCCTTTTCAGTGTTGCTCTCAAGGACAATAGGTTATTAGTGGCCTTTCACTCTCCAGTGGAGGAACTTTTCAGGCTTCAGAAATTTTACCCCGCCAAGTGAATGTAATCCATTGAATTTCTTTATTACTTTCTTGTTGCTAAGCTCTGATCTGATTTTTGATGAAATAATTAACCGCTACTCAAACCAGGAGAATGAAAATGGAAGTGTAAGAGTAACAACGAAGAGCTCCTCAAATAACCTAGGAATAGCATGAACAGGTATTTTGTTTAGCTACCAGCTCTGAAAAATCAGGGGAAATAGTTTTGGATTTGTTTAACAAAAACATTTTAAAGCCTTTTGAACTAAAAAATAAAACAAAAGGTGCTTTTTTTTTTTGTGAAACTAAACCTCCACTTGTTCTAGACTTCTACAAAGTTTGAGATGGCTTAATAATAAATTTTTTAAAAGATGAATGCATTTCATTTAGCGAAACTTGGAAATTACTAGCTTGGGAATTTTCCCCCAAATTTTATTATCCTTTTTCTGATTAAAAAACTTAATGGAACTGGCAAAGTATTATATCAGCAATATGAATAGACTTGTCTTTGCATTTTTGGAAAACCTATAGGCAAAAAGAAATTTCCTAATGACACTTTTGATTGACGGACCAGAAAAGCAATGACAGTATGTGCAAGAGAAAACAAATCACATCTGTTAGCAGGTATTAGGCAGGTATTACACCTAGAAATACAATCCAGATGAAGCATCAGCCATGACTCACTCTGTATGTGTATCAGGCTAAATGATGGCATTTTAAAAATCAGTTCTTTGGGTAACCAGATCTGTGACGGCCCCCAAAGAGACCGTGGAGACGTCAACAGCACTGAAACGGGCAATAAGATGCCACGTTACTGTGACAGCGGATGCGAGTATTTGGCCATTAAATCTTCACGGTCTGATCATGTTGTGGGTCACTCAGAAAAGGCAAAGTCCATAAATTTTGATCACTGCAGTCAACAACATTTGAGGTTATGTCATAGCAAATAGCTCTTTACTGCACAAAGGTGTTTCGACTGAAAGCTCATAACTACCTTGTAAACCATCAAATTTGGCTGTTGCATTTTTTTCTATTGCATAGGCAAGTTCTCAATTGCTCCTACTGCAAAATTTAATAACACTTGCTACATTTGTGGACTTACATTTTAAAAACACTGAAGACCTGGACAATTTTGCTTCTTTTATTGTGAAGGTACCCTTGAGCTGATGTCCTGCAAGTTAGCTTCAAGAAACTATGAGCACAGCCAGAGAAACTCAGGGGTGAATTTTTTCATCTTACTGAAAAGTTTCAAAATATGACCCTCTGGAATTTATTAAAGTGTCAAAAATGGTATTAAAAAATGAAAAAAAACTGTCGAAGAATAAATAAAAGGGAGAAAGGAAGTGACACATCTATTTAGCCATCACTAACACAAGCCAGGGTCACCAGTCCTGAAAGCATTACTGGTAGAGGTTTATTTAATCTTGCTGGAAAGCCTTTTACTTCACAGAAAATCTGTATTTTCTGCAATCTACTCTAGCTTTTAGCCATCCTTACTGTTAGAAAACTGAAAGATTGTCCTAATAAACTCCCTTTGGGATTATTTTATCCAGGCCACAATTTACTCAGAAAATTACCCTCAAACCATTTTATTCCTAATGCAATTTTTCCAGCCCCGCTCTGCAAAGGGCATGGGCTGGACCTGGCATGATCCAACCTGCTGGGTGTGCAGTAGAGAAAAACTAGCCCAGTCATTTGAATTTCTACCACGTCCAAGCAGGGACATTAAAGAAAATGCTTCCCAGGTTTGGATCGAGGCATTAGGGCTCCTGCAGCATGGGAATAATAAAAGCTGGGGAAAAGGCCCCTGGGCAGGGGAGGTGGAGCAGGAGCAGGGTGGGTGGTGCTGTTTGGGTCTCAAGGGTTGGATATCAGTCAGCCAGCAGCTGCTGAGTGATCAGATCACCCCGAACTCTCCTGAGTGTCTGCACGCTTCTCCCTTCTACTGGACGGCCACAAATCTCGTGCAGGAAGAGCCTCTGAGCCCTCCTGCTAAGAAGGGCAATTACTCTGTCAGCTCTTTGAACCTCCCAGGGATCACGATCCAGCACCTTGTGGGCCTACTGGCTTATGCTGTGCTTGACAGATGATGTTCTGTGCTCAGAAACACGCACATAAAACTTCATTTGACTTTGGATTATCCTGGTATGTTTATACCTCAAAGGGCAGCTTTTATTGAAAAGTTTCATTTATTGGAATAAATTAAATCCAGGCATGTAGAACCTATTTAAGCTTTGGAACAGCAGAGACCATTTGTAAATAGAAGCAATCAAAGCAGACAGTGTTTAGACTACAGTGGAGACATCAAGGGACCGCTTGTAGGATAACGCATTAGGATTATATAGCGATCTTGTCATCGGTGACCCAAGAGTGTTTATAGAAGTTCTCCAGTGAAACTTTTTGCATCGGTGCACTGTTCTAAATAACCTTGGCACAAAAAAAAAAAAAGAGCAATCAGCTGTCATTAATTATGAAGACACGCAAAGCGGATATAGCTTTGCAGAAAATCAAATCATTTGAAAACTCCACATCCAGCACGCTGCTGTATCGGCACACGTGTTCCTCGCATTACCTTTTTCTCTGGGAGATTTAAGAGAGTAATTACGAGGTTATTGCATCCGAAAAGAAAAGGCCAAGTCCTCAGCTGTGTAAATCAGGGCTCAAATGTCAGCAGGTTACCCAGGTTTAACAACAGAGCCCCTGTAAATGTCTGTGTGCAGCCGTCTGCCGTAACTGCGGCGTGAAGAGCGTTAGTTAAAACCTCAGTGACAGCTACAGTATGACATAACATCCCATGTTATGACATAATGGAAGCGCGGTGCAG
>NW_010428680.1:92149-100278 GCF_000710305.1 Buceros rhinoceros silvestris | reverse complement strand
GTGCAGGAGCAGATGTTTTCAATACCAAGGAAACAATTATCTCACAGTAACGCAGCTGTTCCTTTAATTAGTACACTGCAAGATTTTTTTTCCTTAATCAGAGTGTCACAGTGCTAAGCAGTGTCATTACAACAGCCAGAAAATAATTCAATAGAGGAAACGTGATGTTTAAAAATGCCCAGCAGCACGTTTTAATGAATTTAATAACAGAAGGAAGGTTATCATGCTTTGTAACAGATGAAAGGTGGCACACCTGTGGCAGTGGACACTACATTGTGTAACCTAGTACAAATGTCATGAGACAATAAAAGATGAACTATGCCCCTATATTAAATTGATCTTTTTTGTGTATTTTAATATTACAGTCTGATTTGTTTGGAATTGTCACGGTTCATCAATGTCAAAGAAAATAGCAGCTGAAATTTTCTTCCACAGTGGAATTCCAAAATGCATTAAAATTTAGTAACACCATTTAACCTTGGTAGCAAAAATTAGCAAATATTTGTATTCAAAAGCTTAGCTGAATTTTTTCTGCTGTTTGTTCCTTTCCTTATTTCGTCTCTGCTCAACAAAATTAAACTACATGAAACCCTCCTATTCTTTTCCCAAGAAAGCCTGCATTTCCTTCACCCTCCCAATCGATTTTGCTTTCCTCCTTCTCCTAGTGGCTGCATGACGGCTTCCCTGTCCCACTCCTAAGCTAAGTCCTCTCTGATTTTTGGGTCTACTTAATTTTCTTCTGTTTTGGACCCTGCTGGCTCTCCAACCCCTGCTCCTTCACGGTGGATCTCACTGGGTGTTCATTTCACTGCTCAGCTAACAGGGATTTACAGCTTTCAGAAGGTCTGTGATGAGGTTCATAAGTTCTGTTGGTAGCTCTTTATGGTTCTCATATTTAACAGCTCTTTCTCCTTTTGTGTACCATACATCACCTAACAGATTGTATTTACATCACCGATGCTGGCCCACAGCATCTCCTCTCTCACCAAGAGTGGAGGCAGACTGGCTCCTTACCTCGCTGTAATTACTTGAGGTTTTCAGCAGTGGATGAACAGAGTTGGTGGTAGAAGCCATCAATCAATCAATCAATCAATCACATTTTTTCTGGCCCAAATGTTTATCATTAAATTGTTCTCAGAAATATTTTCATTGTCTGTCTTCTGATAAGTAAAACCCGATTTTAGTTTCACCACAGCATCAGTTTTCATCTTGTTAAGTATCCTGGACTGACATGTGCTTTGGAGTTTTTGCACTTCAGCCCTCTTCCATTTAGAAATGACGTAATAATGGCATTTGACTCCCAGCCACGATGGGAGGTCTGACTAGCATTTTTCACTGCTGCAGCATCACAGCCTGTTTTTAAAACGGCTCACTCCATTTTGGGAGTCAATAATGCCATATATTTTTTTTTTTTCAATTCCTCACAAGTGGCACTTTAATACATCCCACGGGGCCATCAGATAACCTAGGAAAACCTACACGTATTCTCAGTCTTGGCTTGGCTTGACCCGATATTAGTAAATCCCTTTCCTTTTCCCTCTTTCAGAAATAATGATCTCTTTCTTTGCCTGGGATATATTTGCATACCTCCACTGACACCAGAGAAGGCAGTGGGGAGAGCCTGGCTTAGGTCAAGCATGGCAAACCTTGGTGAAAAATAGCTTCTTGAGAAAATATTTATATCCTCACTCCTTATAACAGCAAAATTCTTACCCAGATTCTCTTGTTTCTAGACAAAAATAAATGTGCTCAGGTATAGCTGGTGGCATTACATTAATTAGTACTATAACGATAATTATTAATGAGTTAACATCTCAACATTCTTAGCAATATATTGTATGGAAGTTCACAGCTAAATCAGATCATCAATAAAATAAAATTAAGCTATGGTGATGTACACAAGGTGTGGATTAGACAAAAATTGATGTCTTTGTGAAAAAGATCCATGTGATCAGGAGCATACTAGATAAGAGAAGAAGTTTCCATCCGAAAGAGATTTTCCTCAAAACCCAGACTGTTAATGATATGCAGAGATGAGTAGCAATGTCTGTAATTCAGCGTTTATTAGCTGCTGACACTGCAGAGTGCACTGCTCCTTCTGAAACTCATAAGTGACACCAAAACATTGGCTCTAGCGACAGTTCAGAGAACCAATTTTTTTTGGGGGGGGGGTAAAATTTTGCCGAATAAAACTTGAACATGACAATGATAATTATAAACCACTGTTAGCCCTTGTGTTCTCCCAATGTCGCTGTTCTTCTCCACTTTTGCTGTTCAGCCCTGATGTGTGTCTACTTAATGAAGGTATTCTCAGGAATTATGGGAAGTATCAAACTTTTCTTCAGTTTGTTTGTGAGCAACATACACCAAGGGTGTTGTCCAGCATTCCTGGCAGTTTCTGAACTGTGTCTAAGTACTTGCCTTTAAAAAAAAGTCCCTCAATCAATCATACCTGTGTGAGATTTTACATCAGTCACCGTGCAAATGTCAAAGTCAGGCTGTTCCTGCGTGGTAATCGCTCTTCTAAACGCGTTTCCAAGGGTCTGTAAGGTCTGTGCCACATGCAACACATTCTGAAACAAGTCTATTACGGGAGCAGTGAACTGGATTATTCCTATGGTGTGCTCTCTTGCAGGAAGCCCGCAGGAGATCAGATACAAGCACGCACTTTCTGCTGCCACCCCCATGTTCCTCAGACGTGACAACACTGGTATAAGGATTTTTTAACAAACATCTTATTGTTTTAACTTGTGATGCAGATGACAAGAAACTATTATATTGCAGCTTTCAGGCATAACGGGCAGAATCTTTTAATCTAAATATTTAAGAATTGTGCAATTCCGTTTTACAAGCCAAAGAGTAAGTGCCAGAAGTTCATTTTTGCACTTTTCTCTTTTTCCTCAGTAATTAATGATTTTTATTAGTATGACTATTGAAACCTGATTGAAGAACCTGACTCTGCCCACCTATGTAGTCCCTCTTCACTCTTCTAGCATCTCAGTGGAGATACCAAGGTCCAGCTGATGGCTCACTGGTTGCCTAGAGTTTGCCAAGATGGTTCTATTTGCACCCAGGCAACTCTCCACCATCAAATAATACAAGAAAGTTCATTGTAAATACAACCTCTGAGTAACCTGCTATGATTTTCCTCAGGGTGTCAGTCTAGGACACAGGATGATTGACCTGAACTCAAAGCCCTGTTGTGTATATTTTGATTCTTACCTTTAGTAACTATCTTTGTTGCATTTAATCTACAAAATATAGACTTTTGTACATTCTCTCTCCTTGGTTTTTTTTTTTTTTTTTTTTTTTTTTTTTTTTTTTTTTTTTTTTTTTTTTTTTTTTTTGCTTGGCTTCAGTGCTAACTTTTGAGGGCTGTACACTTCCCTGTAACAGCATCTCTAGTCTAACAGGGCTCTGACTTTCTCGGCACCCTGGTGCACTAATAGGTTCTGCTACGACTACTATACAGGACAATGCTGAAATCAGCACAAAGCCTGTCTGAGCCCACTCTGGCTGTGGCAAAGCTCAGAGCTAATAAATCCAGACAAAATACAGCTCTAAGACCATGCTATTTAACATGCCAGCTATTAGTATCTGGCCATAGATAAATATCAAATATTAATATTTTTATTAACAGAGAATTCAGAAAGTAATCTAATTAGCACCCTAATACAGAAAAATGTTTGCCAAAGAATTACTCACACCTTGCTATAGTTCACTCCATTAGTTTTGACATCTTCATTTTAAGGAACTGCCACTGTATCCTGTTCTGGGCACCATTAGATGTGACTAACTGGAAGGAAACAGCTGTTGCTGTATCATTTACTATGACCAAAACAGGGATGTGGTTACAAAGCTTTTCATTATACATATTCTCAGAACAAATTCTGGAAGTCAGCAGGCTCTAGCGAGAGAATGTCAGGAAATGTTCTCTCCCTGGTACAGAGACAGGGAGGGATTTCTCCGCTCTGCTTTCTGCTGACTCTAAGCCACCCTTTGAGCTTGCTCATGCCTTGGGGTCTTCACAGCAGCTGTAATAACAGGCTTGATGGGAGCTCGAAATAATGGTTGTTAAAAAGGAAAGATATTTGCCATGTCACTTATCTAGACCTTGGTTACAAACAGATAGCACTTGCATGGTCGTGTCTGAGAGAACAACATAGCAAACAACAGGAGAATAAGGTGATGAGGTTTCCCCAGCCCATCCTGTGTAATCTAGCAGGGTTATTTCCAAGAATAGACACTGAAGTCAATTTTCCAGACTAGTTTTAAGACACCCAAGTGACGAGGTATCCCAGGGGATTTACTCTTTATACTTCTCTACCTGCTGTCCTGATGTTCAACCTTCATTTTTCTTTTTCTTACTTTTCATTAAATTACCCCAGGCTATGAAATTAAGCATGTTATGTCATATAATCACTCTCTTTCCTGACTGTGCAGCATAAATAGCATGAAAAAATGCTAACAAAAGAGAACTAACAGATGTCACAGTGGAAATAAAGCAATGCTAATTATTTATCCTTCACAAAAAAATGCCATTCGATATTTGTAAGTTTAATTCCACCTCACATAAAAAACTTGATAATAATAGTATATAGAGCCCTCAGAGCCTGCAGACATAATTGTTTTGCCTTTACATTGTCTTATTTTACATAAGGGGAAATCTGCAGATTTTAAATGAATTGTTTGTGGTTAGCAATCCTACCGCTTGCAGAGTCAGGAGTCAGGAAGCCACTGCCTGCTGCCTGTTCCTTTGCCCTATATCTCACTTTTCTCTTTGCTACGCTATAATCTAATTAATATATATGTGCACATCAAACACAACACAGACCATGACAGAGGATGTCGTTGTGCTTTTGATTACGAAAGGACAGGAAAAACCAAACACCTCTAAGTAAGGAGTATTTTACGAGCACAGGTTTAAACAAAAAGAAAATGTTTGTATGAGATGACAGAGAAGATCCAAGGAATTATCTACCTCGCCAGGCTATAAAATGAAGTGAAAAGAAGCAGCCATAAAACACTAAGCTGGAACAGTGCTTTCATTTCTGCACCACTCTGTAGAGCTTTTAAGTTGCTTACCTTTGCTCCATCTCTACACAGCATGCATGCTGCCAAAGACAGAACATTATTTAAATTTCCTCTCGCCTCTCCATCCTTTAAGCATCCCTGATAGGTAATGTAACCATAATCCTCATCTTCTGTCTCCTGCATTTTCTCCCAGTCTCTTTAGTGGCTCCTATTCATGTGTCTCCAGTAATGAAGGCTCTCTGCTGATAAAACTCTTACATATTTAAATGGCATTTTCAACCGAATGTAGTCTTCTCTTCTAAACTTCCAGTCAAGACAAGCAAAAAAAAGCGCCCAATTTAAAGGAAAGAGGCTATCAACCAGATGGGCAAAAATATGTTCTCTGTGTGCCTGCACTAAAAAGAGAGAAGTTATAAAGCAGGATGAACTGGTCTTCTAAAACATGTTAGTTTTGTCTTTTTACTGTCCTTTTACTTTCATAACACTTGAAAAACATTTTTTTTTTTCTGGAGTAAAAGGTGAGGCTGAAAATTAAACCTTTCTCCAATCTCAGCTGGTGAGTCCTGGGAATTGAGAGTTGCAAAAGGTAATCTTGAGAAATTTTGTCTTCAGATTGCCAGCACCAATTCTTCCCCAGGACCAGTGAAACCAGGGGTTTGGAAAAGTGATTTATGTCATTGGAACTTTGTGTCTACATCCAAACATCTAAATGAAAGGGCTGATTTAGTGTCGTGCTGAGTAACGAATGTCCTCTTTTGGCTTCAATGAGACCATTCAATGGGATGCCTCAGGAGCAAAAATTAAGGCAATTACTTTTCAGAAAGTTGGTTCAAGAGCTTGGATTGCTTGGTGGAACCAGACCTCTCTGTGAGGCTTACTCATTATTCAGGCTGTAGGAACAATATGTAAGACATATTATCAAGTGAAGGTTAGTGATGACGTTTTGGTGGAGATTCCAGACTACAATTCATTCCTGGCAGGAGCTAGTCCTGAAGAGTCCCTTAGCTTTCCTTACCTTAGGAAAGCAAGTGCTTCGGTGCCATTTGGCCTTTCTGGCATATTCCTTGTTGGAAATGAGGTGAAGAAGGAACATTTCCTAGGGGTCCTGGAATGCTTCAGTCAGTCCTCTTTGAGACCTGGGCTCAACACTGAAAGAACAGAGATTATTACGTGAGGTACAAAGAGAAAAGATGGAATGATCAGGGTCATCCCCAAACCATTTTTTATATGAATATCCAGGCAATAAAGGATAAAAAAAGAATATAGAGGACATTTTTTTCTCTGAAAGTACAAGAGTACTCTTCGTACGAGAGACTAATATCTTTTCTACATCAGAGGAATGTGGACTAACAAAAATAATCTACATAAAATGGAACAACTTCTTTTTTATAAGCAGAGATTTTCCCACATCCATGAATATAAGGTAAATATGCTGAAAGCAGAGTAAATACACCAAAATCAGCCTTCTCGTACTGGTGTAAAACCAACTTAAATCACAGGAGAATCAAGCCAAATGCGAAAGAAAAGAAAGGGCAAAGTACAAGCTGGCTCCAGGGAGCAGAGAGGGGGAAAGAAGCTCCAAAACAAAACTGAAAAATGTTTTTTCCTTTCCTATCCTTATTACTGAACTCACACACATGCACACGCAAAGGCCTCCCAAGGGATGGTCAGAGGAAGAGATCATTGTGGAAACCTCACAACACTTTAAAATGCATTTTATTTCTGAGAGACTGGAAAACAGAGATAAGAGGAAGAGAGAAAATGGTATGAGGGAAAAAAGATTAACATACACACAAGATGTCAGAAGCACAAATAATAGGATATTTGATATTTGGACTTTTTCAAGCTCTGTGACTCCCCAAAAGCTCTTCTAGGTGTATGCATTTTTGAATGAATGAAGTGAATTTACATTAATATCTTTCCTTTCACTCATGTAAGATCTTAAGGCATTCTACCAACCTGGGAGAGAAGAATCACCCATAATTATAAGTTAACATGAGACAGAGCTTCCCCATCTTTCCCCCTTTTTCTGTCATTTGACTATTTCTCTGGAAAACAGTGGTGAAGGCTTAATTCATCTCATAAAAACTTAGATGGGATGAGGGAGTCTCTGCCAGGTCTCATCGTACCCACTGGTATTAGGACCCTCTTTTCCCTGCGGCGTTAGGTGTACCATCACCACCTTCCCCTCCTTGGTAATAGTTCTCACTAGAAACACCAGGAAAATGTTCAAGTGAAGTCCTGGAAATGCCATCGCAACCTGAGAAAAGATTTTCTTTTCTTTTCTTTCCAAAGTACTGAAGAAAATGATCAATAAATAATAGTGGTTAGACTGTATCTGCCTGCCTGGTTGCACAGGAAACTCTCCAAAGAACATACATTAATCTAATTTAAAATTTTAATTTTGTATGTGCTGTTCATTTCTACATGCTTTTTCATGCAGCAAGCTATGAAGCAATGAAATTCACTTTAATTTTCCACTTCTCTTGGATGCAATGACAAGCATAGGCTGATTCAGCAGAGTAGAAATAATTTTGACACTTGCAGTTACCAGATGAGGTTTAATATAGGGATTCAAGCTGTCATGGGAAATCTGCAAGTGCTTGCAGATTCATACGTTTATCCATAAATGTTTAAGAATTTGCAAGTATTAGAGTCTCATTTTCAAATAAAATAAAATAAAAAAAGAAGAATTAAAAAAAATACCGTTCTGAGCATTTTGGGAATTTAACATGCACAGCTAACAAAAATTCACCTCATTCATAGTAAAGCTGATCCACAGACTAAACTGGTTTGTTAGATATATGACCAGTTCTCCTCTTAAGAATGATGGTCACATCTCTCTGTGAAGCCTGCAGTATATCCGTGTGCAGATAGGCATCTCCCTCTCCAAACACAAAAGCAGCCTCTTTGAAGGTTAAGTGATTAAATCCTCTCCGTGCAATGTGTCCCCAGGTGGATCTATTCTCCTAAAGCCCTCAAGCAAATCCAAATTGTGGGTTTGGTGAAAAATCTGCCAAGCAGGGCTGTGTCTGGGGGAGTAATGTGTGGACGCTCCAGCTTTCATCCAAAATTCAGGCTTCTAGTAGCCTGTG
>NW_010428680.1:90561-91603 GCF_000710305.1 Buceros rhinoceros silvestris | reverse complement strand
CAACAGCAGTAGGCGTGTTGTTTAGGAGGAGATAGAGAGGCTGTGTCAGTAGGTGATTGGAGAGCTGTTCATCTCTGGGCAGGACAGTGAACTTAAAACCAATCCAAGAAAAGCACGTAATCATAACACTCCACAGAAAACTATAAATCTATGTGATAAGAGAGAAACTATGTAGTTGCAATTTGCAGTAAGTAGGTGCCGCAGCAGTTTGTTGCAGTTGTATTTCAATAAAGGCTTTGTGCACACAAGCTGTTGTCACATTGTCCCCCCTGACTATTCGCAATGCGGTTGCAGTTGTATTTCAATAAAGGCTTTGTGCACACAAGCTGTTGTCACATTGTCCCCCCTGACTATTCGCAATGCGTGGTGAACCACCACACCCCAGCACTGCGCCAGCAACAGCCATAGGGCTCCTGGGAAACCACTGCCTTCTGCATTTAGGCCAGCACCTACCTCACCAGCAGCAGAATCACAGACCAGAATCATAGAGCCACTCAGGTTAGAAAAGACCTTCAAGTTCATCAAGTCGCAGCATTCCTTCCCCCAGTACTGCCAGGTCCCCCCTGTCCCCTGTTCCTCAGCAGCACCTCCACATGGCTGGGAAACCCCTCCAGGGATGGGACTCCACCACTGCCCTGGGCAGCCTGGGCCAGCCCTGCACAACCCCAGCGGGGAAGAAATTGTTCCTAATATCTTATCTAAAGCTCTCCTGGTGCAAAATGAAGCCATTTCCTCTTGTCCTACCATAATAATAAACCATGCAGGGCATGAGTAAATAAGCCATGCACGAACCGCCACCCCCCTCCCCATCCGAGTAGCACCACTGCACCACCGCATTCACTGATCTGAGCATGATTATGCATGTCTGATTTCTCCGAGGACTATGACTGCATGAGTCTCCTGCAACCTTCCAGCTCCCCCTTCTCCCTCTATTTTTATCCCTGCTGGATGCTGTGTTTTGACAAGCCAGGAGTGGATGCCAGCAGGCTGCAGCTGGGGGGGAAGGGGGCTGCAGGCACATCTCCTCCGGCCACAGAGCAGG
>NW_010428680.1:85208-90508 GCF_000710305.1 Buceros rhinoceros silvestris | reverse complement strand
AGGAGTGGATGCCGCCAGGCTGCAGCGGGGTGGGAAGGGGGCTGCAGGCACATGTCCTCCGGCCACAGAGCAGTGGGAACCGCTTGGAGATCTCCAACTCCGCTGCAATGGCTGCTGTGGTTTACAGCCTTCAGGGTCCCACTGGATTCAAAGCACCTGGCTCTGTAGAGTGACCCGAATCTCCGGGGATAACATTCTCCTCCTCCTGCCCAAACTGCCTTTGCTGATGTTTTCTGCCATTCCAGAGCTCCAGTCAGCTTTGGCCATGCTGCCATGTCAAGATATTCCTCCGTATGCCTCAAATTATTTTGACACCACGTTTCTGAAAGCAGGCTGCTGTCGAAGTTAACTGGAGAGGCTTCGACCAAGGAGCCTGCGCAGGGACAGCATTTGCTGTGAATTTTTAGCTTGCCAAAAGACAAATCTCAGTCGTCATATTTCAGTTCAATTTCTGCAGAAGGTGCTGACAGGAACTAAAATTTTGTGGTTCTGGTATATCGGTTTTATTGTTATGTAGATTACTGGAAGCCTTGGCTGGACTGTACCCACCCCCCCTCCCAACTTGTTATAAGCACTTAAAAACACTCGGAAGCCAAGCTCAGCCCAACTCAGAGTATCTGAACACCCTCCATGTGCTCCACCAAGACCTCAAGATGACATTGCAGTCTCCTCAGACACCTAAGCTACTCATCTGAAGATATTTGATGTGAATATACTCAACAATCCTACTCTCCCTTTGGTCATTTTTAATCTTATTTGATTTTATTCACCTTTACCATACCATGGCTTTAATGAGAATGGAAGTCCAGCATTGGTGTGTTTTGATTGAAAACAGCTATTTATAGAAATCTCTACGTGTCACTGGTCCAAACACCTACAGATTGATATTTGGGGTGACAGTATGTGAACACATAGGAAAAAAGTGTCTATAAATGTTCAGAAATTTAGGCAGGAAGGGTGCGGGTGAGGAATGGCCACTCTCACCTATGCTGCAAGTGTAGATTTTATGGATAGGGAGATACGTGATTTACTTAAAGCTATACTGCAGGCCTGTGACATGGAGAACTCAGACCCAGGCTCCTCAATACCTTAACCAAGACTCATCTTGTGTAAACACTCCTGAGCAGGATTTTCCTGTTTAACAACGGGATATTTTGTATGCTAAAAGATTACACTTCCAATGTGCAAATTTCTGAGTCCTGGCCCCAGAGCCACAGCATCTTATCATGAACAAGGAGTAGCAGGCAATGCATTGGAAGCTATTGCTGCTTTTATCTTCCACAAGGCTTTCTGTAAGATCTGTCATCCCTGCATCATTCTGTTCCCTAGGGGGAGCAGGTGGCTGCTTCTCTTGAACGTACAGTAAATGATATTACCAAAAGCTACATAAATAAAAAATAAACACCGCAACAAATTCCATGGCATCTCAAAATATACTGAGGCGGGCAGGGATTTGGGAATGAAGGAAACGAGCCAGTTGTACTTTAGCAGTGAATAAGTTAAAGGATTAATGCCTGGGGTATTGTGGCAAGGGCTAAAAGCATTTGTCTGCAGCCAGAGGAAATAGGCTCCAGGATCTTTATATTTGCCCAAGTGCTATGATAAAACATGTGCTTTCAGTCCCTGGAGATATTTCCCACTCGTACCATACCTCTGGAAAATCTGCTGGATGTCACGTTATTGTGACTGCCGTTTGGTAAGCAGTTTCTCTAGAAAAAGACATGTGGCATCTCCAGCTTTCAGCATATTTATATCCCCGTTCCTGATCCAAAGCCTGGTATAGAACGGTTGGGTCAAGGTTAGAGGTTTGTTTAACCCTTAGGATGGACTTCAGAATTAAAAAACAAGTAGCTTAAGGCTCTTTAAAACTCTAATACTTGCAACATGAGATGACACATACAGGAATAAAGTCAAAAGGTTGATTTTTCTCCCTGTATTAATTAGTTCTTAATATAGAGTTTAAAACAAAGTGGGCTTAAGACACAGAGAACCTGTTTGCAAATCTTCACAGGCAGTACAAAATACGGAGCAGGTCTGACAAAGGTTAAGGCAGCCACACCAGCTCAGTGTTCCATGTATCAGCTCAAGTTCTGTGTGTGTTTATATACAGTGCTATGCCTTTAACACTTAAAGCCATAAGTGGAAATAATTTCTTTTCTAACCCTGACTGTTCCTATTCATCATGTGCATTACCCTTCCCTGAAGTGGGCAAAGCAATGTTTAAAAAAAAAACTGTGCAACCGCGCTAAATTACGACTTTTTAATGACCTTGAAAAGAAGGGAAAAACCTGTTTGCTGTGTCCACAGAGAGCAGGACTAGAAGAAATGAGCTTAAATAAGAAGGAGGGAGATTCTGCTGAGGCATTGCAGAATTTTACTGAAGTAGGAGAAAGCTGTAGGTCTTCAACAAGCTGGATAAACAAGGAAGGATGTTTAGCTGAGCAGATCTTGGGGAAAAGCGATGGACTAGATATTTTTTGATTGCATGGCATTTTCTTAAATGACACCCTTAAACTTGTTTTCCCTTTTCCATCTTCCAGTTCTGATGTGTGATGCCAAATCAACCTCGAGAAAGCTGAAAGGTTTGTAGGCAGAAATGTCCCCTTTCTTCCAAAAGAACTGGGCACTTAAAAAGGGAGACCCAGTAAAACCTGCTTTTTAAGATCTTGACTAGATACAGAATAGTGAGTTGGGTTTTTTCTTATCATTTTGCTAAGGGACCCTCTTGCACTCTCTGTAGAACAGTTGAATGATTGGGCTGGTAAAATCTGCTAAGGTTAAGATGTCTGACTAAAAGGAGAGGTTAGAATAAAAATTAATTAATTCTTAGGTAACGAATAAATAGTTGTCCCTAAGCAACGAGCATTTGTAATGGACAAGGCCCTATGTTCTTTTAAAATGTGTTGTATATGCTTGTTATTGTTAAAAGTTTGCTTTCATTTTACAATTGCTGAATTATTGCCCACGAAGACAGTGTTGTCCTGGGTAGGTAAAATGAACAAGGTGCCACTACGTCCAAAAGCCTCGGAGGATGGGCAGTCCTACAGCACTTTTCCTTACAGAGCAGTGTGGTGTCCCTTTGCTGACTGTAGCTCATTCTCCTGAGATTTGTGGCATGAGACAGTTTTGGAAAGAGTTTAAAAGGAAGTGGGATGCAGATTAGGTGCAAGGTCCTTGCAATCAATAGGAGTCTTTGTATTGATTTCAGGTGGTTTACGTATTATTTAAAGACAGAGTTGCAAACATGTCAAGAATGATGTGAGAAGGCACAGGCTAAAACCAAGATAAAGTAACTCCTCTCTTATGGGAAATTCTCTCCTTGAATATTGGTCACCATTTCTGCCGACATTACTCCTTCAGGGGACAGCAGATGCCACCTTCGACTCTCAGTGTATCCCCAACACATATCTGCATTTCAGAGGTCCCACTGGAAATCAGAATACGTCTTGTGGTTTGAAATTGAGACCAGCAACATGAAATCTCTCTCTCTTTTTTTTTTTTAATATGTATTTGTAGCTGCTATGGTAAAACATTGCCTAAAGGATTGTATTTTTCCACATCCAATCACTGTTCCCATTTTCATTGTTCATAAAGCAGCAAAATGAGAGACAAAAGATGAATCAATTAACATACGATGGAGAAACTGATCTGCTAAAAAATGCGTATTGAGCACAATGAGGTCTTTACTTTGAGGGTGCTCTGCCTCAGAAGCAGAGAAAGAGTAAGCATGTGAGAAACCCCCCGAACTTTCAGAGATGATGTAAGAGAAGTGCTCCAGATTCATCCTCCAAAAAATAAAATAAAAAAAATACATCAGTGATGTGATTCATCTTGGAAACATAGTTTTATGATGAATTCAGAATGCTGAATACAGACTGTTAGCAGGCTCTTTCTGCTCGATTGTTTTAATTATTCTTGGCAAAAACAGAATTACACATTAGAATAGGAAGCCCTAATTTTGAAGGTCTCTTGACCTTATCCAGGATCATTTCTTGTCCAGTGAACGTAGTGGGATTTTAGCCATCAAACATCTAATCGAGCTTTTCATGTTGATGAACCCCTACCTTGACATCGCAAGGTGGAGGGGACCGGCCTGCTGTTCTCTATTTTTTTCATACAGAACATACAGCTTTCTTTGTCATGAGCATGATTCTGTCCATTGATCTTACATGAATATCCATGAATTTCTAGTAAAGTTCCCTGTTTGTGCCCATTTGAAAATCAGGGAAAGATTGTTTTCTTTTTCCTGAATTACAATATTTTTCCTTCCTGCCAAAACAAGACAAGACTACTAATTATAAACCACACTATTTTCAGCGTAGAGCTGAAAACCCTCGAGATTTGCTACCCATATCAGCCAGGGTGGTTCATACAACCTCACAACCTCTCCTTTCGAAACCAAATAATCCCTTCATTAGTAGTGATACAAAATCAGAGAAAATCACCGAAGTGCTGAAAAGCTAAATAGAAGTATTCCTATGATCTCTATTCTCCTCCAAGTGGTTTTGTGCTATTTAAAAATAATGCTATTCAAAACCCGAAAGAAGATTTTAGAGTAGAATATCGCCTTGGAAGATCCTGCAAGGTACTGCAGGATATAAGGCTTGCGAGGAAGAGAGGTCTTTGATATCCTAGAAAAAAGTGTTGGTGCAAAATTTTGTGTTCTGGATGCCTAATGGTAAATAGAGCAGAAAATACAGAAAATATAAATAAATTTAACAGCACATGGCCTGGAAGTGTAAGGCAGGGACAAATGTACTTTTTGAAACAGTTTTGAGACAGTTGTAGAAACTTTTGTGGAATGGTTTTGCTTTGTTTCCCAGGTAATAAAAGTTTTAAAGCTACTCAACGCCCAGCACTGGAGGAGTATGTACCTTTCCATTTCACCAGTTTTATTTTCCTCTAATCATCAGGTTTAATAGCATCTTTCCACTGCCCCCGAAATCTAAAAATCATAAAAATCACTCAGTTCTGAAAAAGAACTCTTTGCCTTCTGTGGAGGTGATGGCTGGCTGATGATTTGCTTTCTCGCCTGATTAAACCACAATCCAAACCACCACTGCAGTGAACAACCCATGTGTGCCGCAGTGGAGTACGTGAGAAGGACCCCATGGCTCTGCTCATGGATCCATCCCAGAGTCCCCGCGACTCTCTCATGGGGCTCAGCTGGGGCCCTGTGGAGGTGAAGGGCTTCCCTCTCACCTCTTGGAAGAGGCCAAAGCAGTCACACAGGGTTGGTTGGTTGCTGGGGTGGCTTTTTTTTTTTTTTTTGATGGTGGTTTTTTTTTTTTTTACCAAAA
>NW_010428680.1:76052-85181 GCF_000710305.1 Buceros rhinoceros silvestris | reverse complement strand
TGGTTGCTGGGGTGGCTTTTTTTTTTTTTTTTGGATGCTGATATTTTTATTGTTAACAGAGAAACACACTTCATTACCTGGTAATGTATGAGAAACTTTGCAACAACAGCAATTATTTAAACAAGTCAGATATCTCAAAATCTTTTCATCTCCGGCTAGGGAGCAAGAAGGATACAGAAAACTTGGGGGATGTGTAAAAACCTGTCTGAAATCTCTCGTCCACCATTGGATTTTTGCTCCTTATTTAACCTTAGGGCATGCAGTATTAGCTAATGGATTTTAAACTAGATAGAGCTCAGTGGAGAAGGCTTTTCAATTTCATCTGTAGCAGAAAGAGTGAATTTTCACACAGCAGTTATATTCCTTGCTGAATTGGAGTCCATTTGGCTTTGATCGTCGTAAAGAAATATAAATCAGCTGCAGCATTCCTTTTGATTATTTACCCTTTTGCACAGAACCCTTAGGCAGAAGAGACTTGTATTTGCTCCTGATTAATTTGCTGTTTTAACTTCTGAAGACATGTGCTGGTTGTAGATGGGTGTAGCAGAGATAAGAGGGTTTTTTATGCTGAACCAGTGGACAAGTCACATAATTTCTTCCTATTAGTCCCATTTCAAGAGAGATGCAGACAAGCAATAAAACTACCCTGTTTTAAACAAATGAGGTGGGAAGTCATGGATATGAGGAGCTTTTATAGAGCAGCTGTTATTTCACATTTCTACTGGAAAAATCCCACTGTAATTTCTCAGCAGTGCTCACAGGCACTATTAGACCAGGAATTACTTGAAGTGAATCCACTGCACATTAATTAGAAATTGCTTGCATTAAGTTAGATTTTTGTAGAATCTTTTTTACATATGGAAAAAGATTCTTAAAAAATTCAACTTCAAAGAAGATGTACAGAAACTGTTGCCTCCTTCCTGCAAATTTACAAAATCCTGTAAATCTTGGGTTTAAGGGGCAATCTTTCAAAATGAGAATTGCAGTATTGCATTATAAGGATGAGAATGGTCTTGGTCTCTTTTACGTATGAAACAAGCTGGGTGATTGTAGCTGGAGACAGGGCGTGGGAATGAGTAACAGGATGGCGAGCATGGGGAGTACACACCCATCTGACTCTCAAGCCCTGGGGACTGAAGGTGGGGGACTTGAGGTCACCTAATGCAGGAAATATGGCCTCCAGAGAGCCAGCCCTCCTTTCTTCAAGAGAAAGGAAGTCCGTGCAGAAGAGAGAAAGAAGCGATTCTGCATTCCTTAAACAGACCAAATGAAAACCCAGGGGTCTGGAGCTAGAGTTTGTGTTTCTGTCCTAGACTGATGCACATGGAGCTGCTGCTTTTGGTGCAATTAGTTGGGAAAGCCCTTTGTTTGTTCTGCTAACATTATACCTGACTAAGTACTGAGCATTCTACATGACCAGGTAGTGAGGGGGTTTAGGTTGGTTGGTTTTGTTACTCAGTGTTGGGCAGGGTAACCACAGATCTGGGTAAGAACAAAGAGCAGGTGACATGCACATCTGGGAGTTTTGAGGTGAGGTCTAGTGCTGCATTCCACTACTAATACCAGCCTCAGGCATCTGGCAGGAGATTGACCATAAACCAATATTTGCACTCATCAACATTCTTCAGTCTTCATTGTTTATACCTTGCAGATACTCATGAATCAACAAATTGCACTTTTCCGGGTCAGCTCTCGATGTAATCTATAAAATGCCCCATAACAAGGTTCACAGCAGTGATTTGTTCCCCAGTCAATGCTTTACTTTAACTCCTGCAGCAAAAAAAGAATTTTCATAGCGTTTTCTTAATTTCAACTGTTAGAGTCATTGCAGATTACCTCCTCTGTTACCTTTTTAACACGAAAAAAGTCGCCAGATGGAAAATGTGTTTCAGGTGTGCTGACCACCCTTCCTGAAACACTTGGCAATAGCCAGGAATTTTATTTCTCTTAGCCACTGGTAGGAGGGGTGCAGTAGAGAAGAAAATGAGTTAACAAATGGTGGGTAGGTGGATGGATGGATGGATGGATGGATGGATGGATGGATGGATGGATGGATGGATGGGCAGGCATTTATGACCTGTTTGAATATGATTATTGCTTTGCAGTTTTGTATAGATCTCCTTTATTTGAGACTAAATATCCGTATTGTTGATATAGAATATTTTAGGGTGTGAAGTTTATTTTGCAGGAAATCTAGAAAACCTTCCTATGTCTTCACCAGGTCTTTAAGACTAGCAGGTGAATGCCTTTGACTGGGGTGAGTGGCGTTTCTGCTGTGGAACACTGTGAAATGGTAACCCTCTACTTAACCATAGCTCAGTGTCGCAAGATGCAAAACCAGCAGAAACAATTAATTAGCACTACTGACTTATATTCAGCGATATAACAGAATGGTTTTGCAAGCTTGGCTTTCAGAAGATCAGAAAACACAGTGGTGGTCCCAAGCCCTATACAAGGAATAATAATATTATTCTTGCCCACATTGTTCTTACTAAAGGGAATATTAATGCATGAAAATTTAATAAAATATAAATGTCAATAAATGTACTGGTATTGCTGACAGTCAAAAGTCACTCCTGAAGTGGTTACACACTTGAGGCTGCATCATTACTGTTGGCAACAAAAATACTCAAATTACAGGAAAATTACACATATTCAGAAGCATTTTATGAAGATAATCTAGAACATTGAAGTTAAATTACTGATTTGGGTGGGAAGGGGAATAGGTAATTTAAAAAGGTGAAGTAAAATTAGATTTTCTAGTAAGCTTGGACTAAATCAGAGGTCTTCAGCTGGTTCTCAAGCCATTCAAATGCACATATTTCACTTTACAGCAGTAAATAGTCGCTTTTTATTCACATGTAAAGCTTACAGATACAATTTCAAGTAGGTTTTTTTTTTTTAATCTCCTTTTCTTAGTCATCAATAACTGCCAGGAACATGAAATAGGCAAGTGGGATATTGCCAGTCAATGGAAATGGAAGTAAGAGGGTTTTCAAAAGCATATGTTCAGCCTAGCAGGGACCTCTCCAAAGTCAGTGGCAGATGCTGTCATTGACTTTGGCAGAGCAAAGTCACCTTGGTTATAGCCTTTTCTGGAAAACATCTCCTTGTTGTTTATCAAAAGATTATTTGAACTATCAGACACTTGAGTGCATAAAAATAGTCTGGAAATCTCTTGAGAAAAAGGATTTATTGTTGACAGAAGCAATTGTTGTACTGCTTCCTTTTGACTATGGGAGGAAAACCTCCATAAACCTCCATAGCAGTGTTATTCTTTTTTTGGGGGGGTGGGGGGTGGGATTTCTACCCAGCTGCCTCTGGTCCTCAGGTACTGAGGCCGCTTGTAAGCCTGCACCAACAGGTACATTCCCAGCTGTGGCAGCCAGACCAGCACCGGAGCCATCCATGATTCCTGCCTTTGGCTTCATAGCAAGCCTTCAAAAAGACCTGGGAGCCCATGGAGATGTTTGGATACAAATATAAATAAAGCAAGACTGTACAGATGGCATCTATTCAAAACAGTGCTTCTGTGGTCCCCTGGGAGACATAGTGCTGTCGCATTTGGAAGTTAAAGGTGCTCTAGGGGTTCAAAGCACTGCACATATGCCTGGGGATGCAGTTCCTCACCCCAAGTATCTGTAAATTAAGCAGAGAAGACTAAGGAACCTGTTGTTATCTCATTTCTTCTGTCTTTTGGCAGTTACGGGATGGATTTGAGACATTAATTTAGATTTTTCTAGCATACAGGCCAATGACTGCCCAATCTGGGCAACTTAACCTATGTTAAGTTGATTAATAAAACTAAATGTAAAAACTGGGATACATTACAGAGATTTTAAGAAAATATTTCTGAGTTTTTCTGGCCATTATTTGCCAGCTGCCTTGTGTTTTCTGAGTTGGATGTCTGCCTCCACCAGGAGCAAGAACAAAATACTGCAGGGTCAGGAGTTAATGGTGACTGCTGCTGCTTTGCAATTTCTTGGTGACAGTGATAGATTTTAAAACAAATTGGTGCTTAGATTCCAGGGGAAATTTCCTCTGCAGATTACAGCACTATCAAGAGGGTCAGAGCCAGAGAGTAATCTCTCTGACAGTGTCTTGCTACCGTCTACCTGTCACTCTTGCACAGCACAGGGCAATGCTTCACCCCTGCCCAAGTGGCACGGGCTGTTGTAATGCCGAAATATTGTCCCAGCCCTCTCCTATAAACATTTTAGTATGTTTTTGGTGCTTTTCATAGATCAGAACCGTAGAATGATTTTCCTGTATGCGTGATAGATAGGGAAAAGTAGTTGTTTGAAAGTTGCTTGCCCTGGCCCCACCTGCTATTTGTTATACCACAGACCAAGACCAACAAAAAGGGAGATAGTTACCTTATCTTATCTAGGCAAGACCCAAATTATCAGAGAGGCCACCCTGGTGAAAAACAAACCCACCAAGGACATCCAGACTTGCAACAGATTCTCTGGCAAGACCAGAATCTGAAGACCTTCAACTGGCAAAGGGCTCCTTCAGACATTAATGGATAATGTGTGACATACTGAGGAACAGAGTGAGTTATTGAAAAGATTGTCTTTGTGGTACGTACACTTGGGGCACTGATCCAAGATCTGCTTACCCCCCCACCCCACGTGGTCTTTGAAATAGTGACAGCCCATACACAACTTTCTGATACAAAAGTAAGTAATGAATTGGCCACCATCAAAACTCTTCCAGACCCTGATCCACAAAGCATCAGAGATTAAAGGCGGCACCTGGAAATTCCTGGGCTAAATGAAGGTGTTGGCTGTACCTAGGACAGAGAAAGCTGTTTGCTGAAAAAACAAACCTGCTATCAAAGACAATGCAAACTGTGCTGTTGTCAAGCTGTAACAGCAAAATTAGACTATATTTACTTCTTTCTGTAGAGGGGACAGCACTGATGGTTCTATATTTAGGTGTAGTTATCCATGTTATTCAACTTCACTGCAGCAAACAGATAAACAAAAAAACCTGGAGAAACTGCAATGAGCATGAGACCGGGGCTTTGCTCACACTGTCAGTCCTATCACTCAACATGCAGAGCATCTGCTTGCAGGTGACCTGTGCTCCACAGTGCCCAGAAAGACACTGCTGAGAAAAAAAGATTGCACCTGAGGATAGGGAGAGAGCATCTTTTCTTGCCAGGTTTTGAATTTATTATTAAATAAGACAGTCCCAAAAGTTGTGTATTTTAACCTCTTTGTGATGACTCCCATCCACTCCAATGGGAAGCTGCTGTCAGCACGCAGCAAAAATTACTAGTTGCAAAGGGAGTTAGCACCATCGAGCAGCCTGTTACCGTTCAGTTGTTGCAGACTAATACAGTGTCCTTGGGCTTCATCTGCCAATCTGCTTAATCAGATCTACTGTCATTTGTTGTCATTTCTACAAATACTATAGGTCTAAATTAGAGGCTGGATCTCTTCACCTTGTCATTAAGGAGCTGCGGAAGAGCAATGGCTGTGGGAGATTGTGATTATTTTGACAAGGGCATCATATTAAACCTCTGTACTCTCCTAGAGCAAATCATACTTGATCATTATAATTGAGAGGTGTATTTCTTTAGACTGATGACTTCTCTCTTTGTAGTGTTGCTTTGCAGCCTAGAGTATTACTTGTTTCCTTCCTTCACCGCCACAAAGCTCTGTGAGAGCAGGTGTAGAATTTTATCCTTCGCCATCCCTATAATCTGCGGTTATTTCTGCAGGATAGTCCTTTGAACAAGGTATTTCAATTGCAGTGATTTGATTCCTTCACCAGTGTTTACATAAATAAAACCAGCCATAACAATCCAATTTGGAGCCGTTGTGATTGCATTCACTTCCTTTGAGGCCCAAACGTATGAAATGTGACTCCTTTCCTCCGCATAGATATGGTTGAATAGAAACATCTCTCAGCTGTATGCAGTCCAGTCTGATCAATTTAACAACCTTCACATAAAAAAATATAAAAATTAATAACCTTATTCCTAGCAAAGTGATGAGTGGAACCATTTTTTGTTGCTCAAATTATTGATTGCCCTTAAGCATCTCATTTCAAACATTTTCAAAGGAGAAGCAAACAAGAATGTATTTTACAAATAAAAAACAGCTTAATGAAAAATTTCATAAGACAAATTGATTACGATTCTTGTTTGCTTTTGATTAAGAATGTTGTAAAATTGTTCTGGAAACTACTTTTCTAGTTACATTTCTGAACTTGCTATTTACTGCGCTTCATAATGTACATACAGATGAAAACTAAAAAGAGAAAGAGAATGACAAAGAATTTCTAAAAGGGGGATTTACTCAAATGGATCCTGACTTGCTAAGAATGCAGAATGTATTTATATAAGTGACTCACCATACGGATGTGGGAAAATGTTCAAATATTTGTGTATCAAGTTTCAGACTTTCATAAATGTTTGCTACAGAAAGTAACACTGACTATAAAATGTATTTCTGCTATAGAAAGTAACACTGACTATAAAATATCTTCTGGCTTCAAATCACACATTTAATTCAGGAAACGCAAAATGACAGAATAAACCAAATGCATAAGCAAGACATTACTGGCCTCATAGTAAGTCCCCATCGTGAATGTGAATTAATGACGTGAGCCGTACTGACGTGTCCACATTAACATAGCAATTGCTAAATCCATCTGTGCCATTCTACTGTTTTTTCAGATCCTGGAATTAAACATCCTGCTAGGACTTGGCCCGAAAGAGAATATTGACAACAGCAGCCGGTGAGTGCTAGCGCCTGCCGTGAGCAATCCCTGTAGGTTCACTGGCAATTCCCCAGCCCACCCTTCCTGGTAGAGAAGAAGAAGAATCCTGCCACGGTCCATCACTTTCCTAGTTAACACAGTCCAGGTTAGCGAAGTCAGAGGAGCTCCTAATGAAAAGATAGATCTGAAAAGTCTGTGTTTTAACAATACCTGCTAAAAAGTGGTACACAGGTCCACATACTACAGCTGAAATGTCTCCGGGCGATTGAAATAGCAACGTAGTGCTTCCACTCCTCTCCCGCCAGGATCAAAAAAGAGTTGCCTCCCCTGACCCCAGGTGAAATAGAGCTTGAATGAAGGAAAGACTGACAGACCGTGACCAAAACTGTATTTACATGATGAGCAAATCTTAGCCACGGCAAACACACGCGTATTTTAGTGAAGTCATTTATTGCTAGGTTTACTCTTTTGTTCTGTTTTTATTTCCATTATCCCTGCAATATAATGGATTGTTTTTCCCAGCATAATGAGGTTGAATGAAAAGGAAGGAAATTCATAGCTGTTTGTTACTGGGTTTTGCAGTTTGGAAAACAAGAGCTTGAAGAGAAAATGCAGTGCGACATACCCATCACTGCAATTGCTATATGCTCATTTAGATAATTGAAAAATACAAGACAACATAATTATCTGACATAGTTCATAAAAATTGCTGCTCCTGCAGTACTAACATAAAAAGTAAATAAATGCAGGGATACCTTCATGCCCACAGAGGTCAGAGAAGGGTACTATCAGCTGAAAATACTGTCGTTACTTGCAGGGCTGCAGTTCAGCCGCAGTAAAATACGATGCACTGTCATTTAACAGGTCCACAAAATTCATAAAAGTCTGCTTGAATCATGTAATCACAGGTACGTCTGGGACAGCCTCTTTGTCCTGAAGAAGAACTGAAGATATTTTGGAAAGCACATCCACTTTATGTCTTCATCCAAGGAAACAACCACAAATCAATTAGATTAGAGCGTTGACTGGGTGATACGGGAGTTAGGGTTGTGCGTGTCAGCATTTCTATTAGGTTGATAAGTAACCTGCTGTGAAATATCTAAACAGTAGCCTAGATGGTCTCTGAAAAGAAGTTGTCTTATTATTTTCTCTAAATTTTAAATCATTGGTCATTTCGAACTCATGTCAGCCTCATTTTGCTGCTGTGTGCCTGAAACACCTGGTGCGGATGTTAATACCTGAAACACCACATGTTTAATTCCTCTGGTAAGGCTTTGAAAATGAATGCTCAGTTGGTCCCTGTTGGTGGTAACGGAGGAGTTAAGGCTCCCAGCTATTTTGTGGAATGTAAGCTTTAAAAATTTATTAATAAAAAATGAGCCAGCAAGTTTAGTCATCTTGGGGTTCTTTCATAAAAAGATGTTTAAATATATAAACACATAAAGTAAATATTCAACTAAAAATGATTCACAGATGCATTTTTAAAGCTTCTGTGACAGATTTTAATAGAAAGTTTAAACAAAATTGCCAGAATAAAGCTTGTGGGTATTGAATTCTTGGCTTCGTTATTCTTTTAAGAATACGTATTTATTTTATATATATACACACACAGTTAGGTAACTGAGATCCACCCATACAGAAGTCTTGTAAAATAGACTAGATCTTAAATAGGCCAAATTAACCAGAAGGTAGAAAAAGGCAAAGCTACTACCACATCTGACCAGTGGAAAACGAGAAGTCTTAGTAAGTCACGATGCCATTGCTTCACTGCAAAGACTGTGTGTGATGACATTAGACAGGCAGGTAAAACATGGAAACACCATGCCCCAAGATAGATTTCATGCAAAACCTTTTTCCAGACACTCATCTGGAAATCAGGAGACTGAAAGGCTTCATTTTCTTTGTCACATCAGTCACAGAGGCTGGAGGCATCAGAGACAGCACAGTCAGAGGGCTGAGGTTGGAGGTGGCTTTGGAGACCATCTAGCCCAACCTCTGCTTGAGAAAGGGCAGCCAGCCAGACTGGGCTTTGAATATCTCCAAGGATGGAGACTCCACAGCCTCTCTGGGCAACCTGATCCTGTGCTTGACCACATTCTAATACAGCCCAGGTGTCCCGGTTTGAGTTAAACTTCCTGGTTTGAGCTGAAACTTCCTTGTTTTGGTTAATAGACGAATAGCAATTATTCCCTGCAATACGATGACCCCGCATTTAATTGGTTAAGAGAGTCAGGTGCACTGTTACGTGTTAAGGTTATAAAGCAGCACGCAGGGAGGAACCTCCCTCTCTCGGACTTCCACACCTGCATCAGAGAGCACCTCCTCCCACGGACCTGCTCTGCTGCCGACCAGGCCCGGGAGCAGCCTGAGACCAAGCCGAGTCCTCCCACGAAC
>NW_010428680.1:56370-76023 GCF_000710305.1 Buceros rhinoceros silvestris | reverse complement strand
CCGACCGGCCAGCCCGAGAGCAGCCTGAGACCAAGCCGAGGCCTGAGGACTACACCTGGGGATCGCCTGAAATCTACAAACTCTGAGGACATTACTGCCGTGAGTATTCCTCTAAATCGGGTGAAATATTCGCTCTTCCAGCCGTTTCGTGAAGGGAGTTTCCCTGCTGTGAAAATCAGCCGAAAGTCGGCCGAGCTCAGGGTTCCCTCCCTCCATCTCGCCGTGGGGACTGGGAGCAGCTGCCCAGAGGCCACCCGTGGCCCCCTCTTTCCCGCCCTGAAGCAGCCTGCTGCAGCGAAAGAACCTTTCTGCTCCTCGCTGGGATCACGGAGTGAACCAGAGTTTTTTCCACTCTTATCTCGTTACTTGCCCAGAAAGCTGGCTAGAGCTTCAGCCTTGAATGCGCAGGATCCCCCCCATCTCGCTGCGGGGACTGAGAGCGGCTGTCCAGAGGCCGCCGGCACCGCCCCTTTCCCAGCGCGAGAGGGATCCGACCAGGCCGGAGCGAAGCAAGGCTTTGCTACTCCCACTTCGTCACTTGGCTGCCTGCCCAGAGCTCCAACCTTAAAAAAAGAACATTCACTACTCACTACTTTTCTTTTTTTTCCCTGTTCCCTCAGTTTTTTTTCCCTCTCCCTTTCCCTTTTGGTTTGTAATTATATACATACAGAATATAGTTGTGTGGCTTTATGATATATTAAAGTTTGTTTCAGCTATCCGAGCAGACCGAGGTGTGAAATTCTTCCTTTCCCTATTAAATCCCTGCCTGTCTCTATCGGGATAGAGGGATTCCGTTAAGGTAAATCGAGGAGTGGGTACCTCGGTCCCTTGACCCTTAACACCAGGATACCATTGCCCACCTTTGCTGCAAAGGCATGTTGCTGGCTTATGATCAACCTGATGTCCACCAGGGCCTTCTCTGCCAGGCAGCTTTCCAGCTGGTTGGTCCCAATATCTGCTGGTGCGTGGGGGTGTTCTTCCCCAGATGCTGGACTTGATGAACTTCATGAAGTTCCTGACAGGCTATTTCACCAGCATGTACAGGTCTTACTGGATAGCAGCACAACCATCTGGCGTGTCAGCCACTCCTGCCAGTTTTGTGTCTTCTGCAGATGTGCTGAGGTTGCACTCTGAACTGTCCAAGGTGGTTAGTGAAGAAGCAAAGAGTGTTTGTAACAAGTTAGATATCTACACGAGTTAAATGCTTGAATGAAAATGTTGAACACATTTTTCTCCATTTTGCCCACACTAGCAATACAGAATAGGTGCCATACAGGTGCACCTAGGGGAATGAAATTAATATATTCAAATAAGGCTTTTGCATCTTGAAAACAAGCTCTAAACGGCTTCCATAATACATTCAATCTTTTTTTAAACTTAATGGTTGTACCACAAAGGAACATTCAATTTGTTAGCCAACCAGCCAAGCGAAAAAAAATTTACATATGAATTTTTAAGAATGCGTTTTGAATTTAAATCTTATTTCAATTGATCCCTGTGGCTGAGCTAACCTAGGGGCTAGTTCTGTTTTTCAATGGCCTGTAACACATTGAACATCTCCACCAAGAAGGAAGGTGGTTTTATCAAACTGTCTTTGGACACGCCTTTTAAAACTGTAGGTATGAGTTGAAAAATGGAAATTTAATTGCTCTGCTTTCAGTTAGCCCTGCAGAATATTGATAATAATAGTTAACCTAAGATATTTATAATCGTTTGGTTTTGAGAAGCCACATTATAATCGCATTAAGACACTTCAGGGTGTCTACCCTAACAATAGTACGTCCTGCTGTGTCTTGTTACTTTAATGTGCTTGCAGTTTGCTCTCCCTGCTGACTATTCATTTGTCTTTTCTAGACACAGATTGATAGAAACTTTTACCAAGCTGTATTTAGTTTACTAAGAAGAGTGTTGATCAATACTGCATGAGCTGAGACAATCAAACTCATTTTTCTGATGATACTGTTTTACCAGAAAAACTGACAAGATGGATTTATTTGTACCGTACCTTCCAATAGATGATCCCATGCGGATGATAGCAAGATAATAACCAAATTATCTAACAACAGTTATTGTTTCCCCATTTAGCAAGACTGGTAACTCTGCAGGAGATTTTGAGCAGTCCTGGGAAGGTAATGTGAATCCAGACTCATGGAACCTTAGAGCTCATCCCAGAAAGCCAGATAGATCCAGCCTGAGACTGTGATAAGACATATCGATTTGCTGGGAACAAGGTATTTGGGAATAGAGCACTAAATATCATAGGTAGAGACTAGCCTCTGATTTCTGTGGCAGCCCTATATCATGAGTGGATATGAATGTGTTGATGGGAAAAGGGCCATTAAACACTTCTTCATATTAAAACAGAGTCCGAGTCTATTCCCTTTGCTGTAAAGCCATGCGGAAAAGCAGCCAACAGCCTCAAAAGTGCTCAAGCCACATTTTGGACATCATTTGAGTACTGAAATGGCATTAAGTTAGGCAGTTTACTCAAGATTATACGCATGAAGGTAGTAAAGAGTGTAGAAGAGATTTAAAGTCGCTTTCATATACTGCAGTTTAAACAAATTCCTCAGTAAACCAAAGCCATTCCAAGTCATGTTTGACACCCCTCCTGAGTAAAAACCTCCTAGGAGGGCAAACCCAAGGTTTGGGTAGCTTTCATACCCATTTGGATTCTCTGATGTCTAATAAAGGGTGAACTTATATTTATTCTCAGTGCCGGAACGAATATCCTTCCTCTCCTCCAGCTTCTGGCGTTTATGAAATTGGAACAAATTTAATATCTCCATGAACTCCAACTTTTTGTTAAATTTCATTATGAATACTCAATGGCTTAAAAAGGCATCACTACAGGCAGGTGGACAGGTAAACAGACACGTAAGTGCTTATGTAACTGTTTATATATGTAGATTATACCTATAGTTTATATAGGTAGCTCATACATACCTGAAAATAAATTTCTCCTTGGCCATGTTAGCAATCTTCCTCTACTTCTCCAGTAATATTAGAAAGAAAAATGACTTACTAGCAGCAAATACACTTAAAGCTAATTTTGTCTTAGACTCATTCTCCAAAATGACACAGCACAGACTGCGTTTTACACCGGTGAACTGCCAACAGTTCGGGAATTCCATGTTTAAGTAATGAATTCCCTCTAGTTTTTTTAACTCGGCGTGGCCTGAATTGGTTATATATCGCTCTAGTATCCCACGGCAGGAGAATATGCATCAAATACAGACTAGGATGTATAAACCTATAGAAAAGCACGCAGCAAGTGCTAGAAATTAATTCCTTGTGTTACACCGGAGCAGTACCGCTTTCCTGAGGTTGTAATCCGATAGAAACTGCATTGCTTTTGAAGCTGAAAAGAGGAAATAGCAGAACAGCACTGGAATAAATACAGTTTCCGAGGGTCTTCTACAGAAAAAGGAAAGCAGAAGCCACACCTAATTGATGGCACTATCGGAGAGTTTTCGTAATATTGCAGGATCCAGGCACCCAAGTTCCACATTAATATATGTTTTATGATTCCCCCTGCCCTAGAATGAACCATAATTTCATTATCAACTGCAGACATCTATCTCCGAGTTGTATTTTCAGTGTTTACAATGCTTTTCAAAACAGAACTAATGAACTGCGTGTTTTGAAGGATTCTGTGGGGTTTGTAAGCAGGCCTGTTATTAGAGAGAGAAAGCAAATGGGAGCAATAAAATTGAAATGATGCCTGGTGTACAAATAAAAATTGTAAGCAGCAGGTTCAATATCTTTGCATAACCATGACTCATCTAGCTGAGTTATCCGCAAGTAGAGAACTCGAGATATGAAATCCTGAAATGCTATTTTGTGAGAGAAAGGAAGAGGTTCTCCATGCTGGGACCCTGCCCATCACAACCTCATGTCTATCTCTAACCTGGCATCAGAGGGAGGCAAAGAGTCTGCTGTGGAAAGGGCAGTGTGTTCAGCCTGTAAAGTCGCCCAGCAACTCTTCAAAATGTGTATCCAAAGAAAAAAAATTAGTTACAAATATTTGCAACTCTTTTAAATATTTTTCCTAAAAATTGTACTTTAGTCTGATTTCTTCCATCTGGTTGTTTGGGGTTTTTTTTGTTGTTGTTATCATTCCTCCTCGTTCAGCTGAGCCAGCTCCTGTAAACTTCGCTTCTTGTCTGCTGCTCCTTTGCCCTGACGTATCACCCAGATTCAATCACAGCTGATAACAGAGATCCCACTTACATCTCTACTTCTGATCACTCTCAAGTCTCTGTCTACATCAGTTTTTCACTTCCCACAGTCTAATATCTACATCTGCCTCTCTGATATTTCATGCTCAGAAATATTCTGTTTTCTGGTAATGCAAGAACCTATCCTTTCCTCGGCTTCTCCAGAACATCCAAACAGATATGCTCTTCATTTAACACTTCACTGATATTTCTTACCACACTTACATCCTTTTGCAGATCTGATTAATTTTTAGATGCAGAAATATTCTGCACAGCTTCATATTGACCTATTTTCATACTGAACATACACAGTAGTGCTTGGACAGATTAGATTTTTATGGGAGCAAAAGAATGTGTAACACCCAGATGCAGAATACAAACACATATTAGTGAAGAATATGCACATTCAAACCAACCAAATGAAAAAAAAACAACAACCTACAGATTCTCTGGGAAAATCCTGACCTTGAACCATCTATGACTGGTTGTAAAGCTTTGCCATACTGTATCACAGCATGTACCATTATAAGCACCTTTGATGCTGACAGAAAGAAACGTATTTGTCGGGATCAGTTCAGTCATCCTAAACCAGACATTTAAAATTGGTCAAAGAATTGTAAGAGAGCTGTTGCTGGTCATTAGCCTCAGTGATTAGTTCAATTGCAGATGTCTGCACTGCTAGTGTATGAAGTTTGAGGAGACAGAGCCTTGCTAAGCGGAATTTTGCTCTTCTAAGTTTTTGCCCCTTTTCAGCTCATCCTCTGAATTTGTACTAATGAGCATTAGTGTTGGTTTTATGGAGGAAATCCTTACCGAGACACACCAAGACTGCTATTTCTGCCCCCACACAAGAAGAGAGGTTGAAGTGCGGTGGGACACCACACAGACTTTGCAGAAAAAAACCCCTCTGTGCATAACTCCTTCTTCTTCTTTCAAGTTGTTTTCCAGCTCCTGCACTCGGACGGGGGGCATGTAAGGCTTGTCAAACCACTCTGGGCTTCAGTCAGTTTTAGCATCTTCAAAGCAGATTCAATTCTACCTGCACGGTAACACCACTCTTTTCCTGGAGGAGATCTGTCTCACTTTTTGTTTTAATGTATGGCAGGCTGATTTTTAACTGGGCTAGAAACCGTGAACATGGTCAGAACAATGTTCTGAAACGTGGTGGGTCTATTTTGCCAGTAATATATTAGCTATTTCCAGAGGAAATAATTCTCCAGGTTCATGAGTTTTCCCTGCTTGCTTAGCTACATAACTTCTCCCTGGTGGGCAAAGTTGTTAAAGGTCATCGTGTGTGTCTCTGTAACATAAAATTGCTCCAAAATCTCGCTGCCTGTTTCTTTGACATCTTTGCAGGGGGACATTCTCCTCCAGGTGAGGCAAGGTCTCATTATCACTATCATTATTCTAAGTCAGCTGGTTTAGTGATGCTTTCCCATCTGGAGTGCTCTTTACTAGCTAAAACGTAAAATCAAATCTGAGACATGATCATTTTGCTGGATCAGGGAGCGGTCCGGAAGTACTTGTGGGACTTTTCTCCTAGAGGAGAATTTAACATGAGGAATGGATCTTCCTGTATGGCTGGGATTGACTTTTTAAGGTTAAGAGCCAATCTGCTGCTATTTAATGACTTGTACTTTGTGTACTCAGGGGTCTGTCCAGGCAGAAAGTGTAAAAGGAGTCGTGGAGTCTATAAAGGGGACACAAGCAGGAAAAGCTGTGCATGAAGGGTTGGTTACCAGTGACCAAGCCTGAAACACTGCCAAGGGAGAGCTAGTCATGAGTCCACCCTGTGGCCACTCCATGGAAAGAGCGCTGCTAGAGAGGTGTTGACTTGTTTTAAGTATTTTGGAGCTGCTATCTAATATATTCTAAATTCTCTTTCTTCAAAGGAGATCACTAATTGTATTGCAATGTTCCCAATCCAACTAGGTGCATCCCAACACCAAAACCAGAGGAAGTCTCGTGTGTAAGACCCTTTTAGCCTGCAGACACCAGGTTTGTTAGAGTTGTGAGGAGAAACAAAAGGTGAGGGCAGAGTCTGATCCCATCCGGGTGCTGAATGAACCTGAGATCCAGATACAATCCAGAGTAACCAACCTCCTTGTACTGCTCCGTTAGATTCTGTTGGCTTTAAGCACTCAAAGCCTTTTAAAATTCTTGTCCAAAGCAAGTTTTGAGTATTTTTTCTCAATGTTTTCTTTTTCCTGTTAAAAATATTAGCACTCACTTTGTATTGTGAACTCTGCACTGAATAGAACCTACCGGAGGAAAAAAAGAAGTTGGTGGCACAACACGCCTTGAGACTGAAAGAACTTGCCCTGAATTTCTGCTCACGGCTCTGGCTTCCCTCTTTACAGACGTGATAGGGTCTGGCCTCAGCTTCACAGGAGCCTGGGAAAGCCTTTGCCTGACAGTGCCTTTTGCTAAAAAAACACGTGTTGGATATCACCCTGAGCTCAAACATTTGCTATCCTTATAACCGCTATTTATAAACTAAACTAGGTGAACTGGGACAATTAGCTTAACAAAGGGCTTCGAACTGACATGCACGTGATTGCACTCGGTGATACAATTTTTATCGCCATTTTTAAACAACGGTCTGAGTGGCTTCAGAAGGCATTTCTGGACTCAGGATATTTGGAATTCCTCCTGTTTATGTGATGATTGGGTTATTTCCTCTGCCAGACATTCAGGAATATGATTTTTGTAGAGAGATATTGCATGTATTAAGATTCCCAAAAGGAGAAGTAAACATCTTGTTACCTTGCTTAAAAAAAAGAAAAAGCCTGAAAGCAAAAAACTAAGCATCTGGATCCATAGAGATACCCGAAGGAAGGGAGAAGTAATAGAAAAATGAAGATGTCTAGTGTGATAAATAACATTCTATATTATCCATGTTGTCCTCCATGCACACATCACTGAGTGCATTTTGACTTTGTGGTTTTATTACAGGAGTTGTTTGTTATTATTGCCAGTTTCTCAGTAAATGCCACTCTCTGTACACTTGGTCTTTATGTGGTGTTGCTGGCTTAGGTCATTTACTGTCCTCATTTCAGAAAAAAGTCACACACAGCACTGAAGGGGAGTATATAGCCCTGAGACAGAAGTCTGGCAGAACTAAAAGATGGCTTATTAGGGATTTTTTCCAAAATAGACCTGTCTGACCTATTGCAGGTTACAAAGGGAGCCTTAACGGAAGCTGGTTGCTGGCTTTACTTGAGGAATACATCTGGTAATGTTGTGATTATAGAAATAGATACCTTAGTTTAGTTGACTTGTCTTATTTAATTATTTTACTTTCCAGAGCTGTTCCTATGCAGCTAGGCGTGCTTAGCAATCAACATCAAGGCAGCTGTCGCTCTCCTGATGGCCTCCCCTGGCATTAACTGCACCTCCAGGTGGAAGTGACCTCTGTGCCTCCATCCACACCTGCTGCCGAGGACATGAGGGTCTGGGATGCTCTGCCTGTGCTCCCCATAGGATGTGGGACGTGCCAGGGCTGCTCTGCTCCATGCACTGCTGAAAATTGCCGTGAAGTCTGAATAAATGGCAGGATGAATTACAGCTTCAGGCTTTTGTGCAGGCTTGGGGCATGCCTGGGCTGAAGCTTGTTTGGAAGAGAGCTAGAAATGATGGGAGAGATGGAAAGGGCCAGCACAGCTGGGTGCTACCCTTCGTCGCGCTCTGCATCAGCCTGGTTGCATGAGCGAGACCCAGAGTCAACAGGTCCTCAATGAGCGCTGACACCCAAACCCACCCAGAACTGGGGCAAATCAACAGCCCCAGGACTCACACTCAGCTTCAAGACAGTCAGCTCAGTTTCTCTCTTACGACCTTCAAATGCCTGCTAAATAGAGATTATTGTTATTGGTGGCAAAATATACTGGCAAGGTATTTCTATTGACAAGGTAAAGCTGGCCTTTAAGGAAATGAGATTTGGAGATCATTATTTTTTTCTGCTTGACTTGAGGCTTATGTTATTTCACATGAAGTCTTAGTGGCATCCCAACATTCTTAATCTACTGGCTGCAGGTCCTTTAAAACTGAAGGGCTTAAATCTAGTCATTTAATTTAGTCCAAATTTGAAACTTTTTGTATGATCCCCCTTTAATTCATTTTTAATTCCTTTATACATTTTTAATTACATTATTAGAGTGCTTGAGTTGAAATTCACCTAGAGTGCTGTGCAGAGATAATTACTTTATGTATAACGAGAAAGCCTATTGTGTTTGGCACAGTTAAGAATTACTGGAATTCAAAGTATTCTGGCTTTTTTAACTTTTAAGATTGTACACTAATATGGTCCAAATGAAAATCTGCATTCACAGTATTAACCTGGCAAATGTGAATGGGAAAGAACAAAAAAGCGAGTAAACACCTACTTTCCCTGGTAGTCTTGTAATGCTCATTGTTAGAGCTGAACTGGAAATGACACCGTATCTGAATCTTGATTAAAAAAATTAATTGCTGGCTAACTACAAAAAAAAAAATAAAGCAAACAAGAAAAGGGAATTTTACAGAGACAGAATTAATTGTAACACAATGGATTCAGAAAGCCAGCAGTGTGTTCTAACAGTCCTAAGGAACCGCCACTTCCCACTCCAGCTCCATCACCAGACCCAGTCGTTTTTCAAAAGGTAAGTGCTAATTAGTTCTTTATTTCCATATGAAAACAAGAATGTTACATTTATGCGGTGGAACTGTAAATTTTAGCTTTATTGGTTTGTCTCTTTGAGTTTTAGGTTGTCTCTTACCAAGCAGTGGAAGACAAGTTTCTGCTTCACCCAAGAAAAATTCATTGCTTGGAAAAGCTGAATTCTTTTTTAATTCTTTGCTACCCTGATAACCACACCTTGCAATTACGTTTGATATCACGCTCCTGTTCTGCTATGAATTGTGTGGAAACATTGAAGAGCTGGCAGTCAAAACAGGCAAAGTGAAAAAAATAGACGGGAAAGCGGGCAAAGGGGTGGTGTAACATGCTCAGCGGCAGAACGAGAAAATAAAAGCCAGATCCAATTAATATTAGCTCCGAGAACTGTTCACAAGAGAGGAATAAAGCACAAATCATATTATAGAATGGACTTCAGAGAAAGGCTGGAGATTATCTTGCTGAAAGGTGATATTGTGCCCAGTTAGAAACTTTACTACTACTTTGCTTCCCTGGAAAAGAAATTGATTTCACTGCAGTGAAATTCTGCTGAATTCATGGTTAACTGCATGTGTGATAAATTCAAGAAGCTGCATGTCAGAAACTCCCTGACATCCTGGTCTCTTTAAAACAAACAAAGAAAAAAATAAAAAGGAGAATTGTGTTTGGATGTGTTTTGTGCAAACGTCCTCAAATGCTGCAGAGAGGATAGAATTTCCCTTTGGGGGAAAAGCATCGATACCTTAAATGGGAGATAGGAAAATTTTAAAATGCCACATAGCTTCTTACTTATTTATACCATAAGACATTTTCCTATGATGAAAAGCAGGTGAAATCCAAACAGCAAAGGGAAAAGATTTTTGGAAGAGATAATTTGTGCATGCAGAAATTTTCACACAAATACAGAAAACTGACATTTTCCAATCAGAATCTAAACACTGCGATTTAGGGATGCAGAGATACTGCTTCAGAATTATAGTTCAAGCATTCAGTGGTCCATCTTCAGCGAGGCTTCAGCATAGACTTCATTTGTGGTACAGTATTGTGGTGAGATGTGTATGAGGAAACTCTGCAACAGTGCCTCACCCTCCAGGACTCCCATTCTTGGCAGGACCCGGCCGCCCCGTGCCCGGGTCTGTGATGTCCGGAGGTAGAGCAGCGACTCTTTCACGGGCACCCCCTTGCCGTGGGGAAGGAGCTTGCGTGCCCTTGTGAGGTTGAGAGCTCTGCTGGTGGTGGTGTGTGCCTCCAGTGGGGTCTCCCAGGCCAGACAGGTCTCAACTGAAGGGTCAGACAAAGTGTGTCCATGGGCAGGATGGGCTCACTAGCCTTCGGGCAGCCATCCTAGGAGAAGGACAACTCTGACTCCAAACCCGGGCAGATGGAGCTCGTTTAGCCCTGTAAGGCATCCATCATCTAAGAGAAGGATACTCTAACCAAACCTACGACCCGAGGACTTCGCTGTCACCATCCAAGCTCGCTAGGCCCTGGCAGATGAACCTCAGGTGTAAAGGGTGGAGCCAGTTCTGCGCACGCTGGTGCCTCACCTAAAAAATCCACCGCGCAGGCCTGAAGGGTGCACTCATTGCTTGCAGTGAGCGTGGGAAAAGCCCTTCCCAGATCTTCGCTCGCGAAGCCAAGCCATGATGAACAGTGCGTCAGAATTGAAGGCAAAGTCCCGCTTTTCCACTGAAAAAGCAGCTTTGCTCATAAATTTGAGAATGTCCATTGCTTTCCATAATATATTTCACTTGACCCTGGGTTCATTGTCTGCTGGGTTTATTATCTAGCGAGATAAAATTGTTCTGGTGCAGAACTTAAAAGATATTCATCCTCTCTGGTACCAAGCCCTTGCCAAGGATAAAGATCAAATCTGGCAGAGGGAGGAATTCCCTTCAGTCCAAAGGATGAGGCCAGCTGTATCCCCCACAAGGATCTTGAAACTGTATCCTCCTTTGGGCAGTAAGATCTCAAGGTATCCTCAGATAACACCTTTATTCAAGATTCAGTATTTATATAACTGTCAAATAAAAGCCAAAGGTCCACCTTGACACAGGCAGCACTCCAAGCTGCTACGATTAAAGCCCATCAGTTTATAAATCAAAAGCATACTAATGAATTATGTGGGTAGCATCAAATCTCTTTGTCTTTTGATCACACCACCCATGGAACTCTTAATCCCATGTATTTTTAGATGAAGTGAAGATTTCATTCAGCCCATAGCCGCAATGTGGAATCCACAGAAAGAAACTTAGAAGGCACCTTCACAGTTCCTCCTGCATGGACAGCTTGACTGTTCTTCATTTTCCATGCTTTCTGCTAGGACTCCAACCACTGTGCTGGACTTGCACAAGGAGAAGAAAATTAAGTCATTTTTCTTTTCTTTCTTAATTTTTTTCTTGAGATAGTTTGCTTCAGCTGTATATTAAAATGTCTTTTACAAGGACATTACATGTTTGAACAGAAAATTCAAAACAGAACAGAAAAAACCCTCCTTTGGGGGAGGTGAAGGAGCACATTTGAGATGTGGGGAAATCTCCAATTCCTGAAGGAACCTATTAGTTTCTAATAGCTTTGTCTTTCTGAAGGGAAGGAAGAGTCATTGCTGCTTCTGTAGCAGCTGAGAAATTTCAAGGATGTTTTTCAGTGTGTGCATGACTGTCCTGGTTTTGCTGGGATGGAATCCCAGGGCAGCCATGCTCTGCAGGTTGTTAGCATTTTGAGTCAGCCAGGGCAGCCGCCCTGAGCTGGCTCCCAGGTGCTTCCAGGTGAATCCCAGACCATAATATCATGCTTGGTATAAAAGGGGAAGTTTGCTGAGGACAGGCTCTCCTGCTGCTGCTTGGGCTCTTCTTGATCCTGCTATTTCTCCTGTTTCTCCCCATTCCTGGAGGCACTTCATCATTCTTCTGCTGAGGACTGCCTTCCCATTTATTGTGACTGCTGTACGTTCATGGGTTGAGTATCACTTTGTATCTGTTTCATTATTGTTTTTTGACATTAATTTGACTGTTCCATTAAACCAGTTTTCATTTCAAACCAGGGGTCTCCTTTCCTTTTCCCAATTCTCCTTCTCTGCTGGGGAGGGGTCATTGAGTGATAGAGCAACTGCTGTAGTTTAGCCCTGGATATGAGCTAAACGGAGGCAGTGACAAATGATGAAATATAGTAAAACCAAGCTGTATTTGTTGTTGATGCAGTAATAGCTGCTATTAAATTTAAATTGCTGGCTTGGGCCTGATTCAGAACCTTTCAATGCTGTTACAAAACTTGCTCTTACAGATAACTGGAGGAGGGGACTGCTTTTCTTTTTTGTATGTTCTTTTTGAACATACTGGGTTTAGTTTTTATATTTGTGACGAATAGGAATTTCAGAAAGTCTCCAACAGACAGGTCATCAATAACTTATAAAGATCTAATATGCTCATCAGTATGCTTGTAAAAAACATCTTGTGCACATTGTGTGCTTAAAATATTTTAGTCCTTTAGTAGTAAGTGGAAATGATTTTGCTAAAAGTGTCTCTAGTCCTTCCCCAAAAGACCTGAATAAATGAAGCTTCTCTAGGTATTTCTACATGAATAGTCACCTCTTTTCATCTTTCATACAAAAGGTCATTCCCATCTCCTTACTGAATGCACACTACTTTCAGATCATGCTTCCCCTTATTTTGACACCCCCCTGCTGAGAGGCCTGCTCTAACCTCGTGTTAGATGTTTCTACAACATATGCCTGGAACACCTGCAGAGCACTACAGTTTCCCCAGCCTCAGCTCCCAACTTCAAACAACTTCCAATTCAGAAGTTTGTAGCTTTGGGTGCTGGCCAAAAATGATGCTGTCAAACTCATATAAACCATCTGCTATTGTATTTATCATTTCTTTGGCTCTATATAACTCTCTAGTTTGGAGGCAGGTCCTTCAATACAGTCCTTGAACACCAAGTCTTTGATGGAAGGGACAATATTGTCATAAGCCATCAATTTAACTGAGCTCAGAAGGCCATTAAAATAACAAAATCCTCCAAGGCCACCTGTGAGATTATGCTCCTGTTACAGAGGAGCTGCACAATCTTAGTTACTGGGGACTTGGAACAGAGATTGGTTTTGTGATGACAAGAAAGACACAAGCACAGATTTAGAGCTTTATCTTCTCCTTATAGAAACTTATGTCAGAGCTTCCTTAACCAGATAAATCCGTTTCAAATGCTTATCCATTTGGTTGAAAACTATTTCATCAGTTGGGGGATTTAATTAGCATGCTAATGTTTCCACCAAAGAAGATGGGAGGAAGTTTTATCATAGTATTTTGGCATGATTGTTTCTGTTCTCAGGGGGGAATGAGAAAAGACAAACATAACAATGATGTCACTTGCCAAGCTAGCTTTCTCCGAGGGGGTCTGGGTCTGCCTCTGCCCAGGTGTGCAGGGTTTCAAAAATGTCTGTGTATAAATGGATTATCATATCTGACCTGTCTCTAAAAGCACAAATACCACCAATTTGTAACAGCTAATTATTTTTTATATATCCAGGATGACTCGATCAAGAGTAGGAGTCAAGGCATGTTGTAATTTCATTCAGTTCAGGAAAATACAGCAAGAAATTACCCTTCCATTGTGCTGCTGTGCAGTGGTCACAGAGTGGTGTTAATAGCCCAAAGGCAGGACCCAAACTCCTCTGGTTTTCATAAGCATGAAGCTGGAGTGGAATGGTAGCCTAGAAAATGAAAAACTTATTTTATTCAGACAAGTCACCTGGCTATCAGGTTTTTGCCAGCGTTGACAGAAGGGAAAGGACAGCAAGATGATGATTCTGGAAAATCCAAATAATAATAAAAATCCACTAGAGGTAATAGTGGTTTAAGTAATCTACTTCACCAGACTTTAGAGTGTGCCACTCTATAATCTCCACAAAAATAAACCATCAGTATTTATCTGTCAACACTGCTTAATATATAGTCAGCAAAATCAGAAATAGGCCTCCATAAAATCAAATCTGGCAAAAGCACAGAGACTGCTTTCCATTCGGCGCTGTTCAAACTGTCACTGAATGACGTATTGTTGTATTTTGCAGCAGAAACCACTGCTGGCCAAGTACTGAGATTTAAACAGACGTATTTATGTGGTATTCCTCATCTTGCCCATCAGCTAATTAAATTTTTTTAGAAGTACTAACAAAACTTTGGAGAATATCAGTTAATTTCTCGTGGTGTTTTTATCCACAGATTCTATGCTTCAAGGAATCTTCTGGCTAAACAAAATTGCTGGCCTGTAATAAAAGCAAGGAAAGAGAATACAGGCCTTTGAACTTCCAATCCTCTCTGTGTCATGAGATTATGCACAAAGCACAGAAATTATTTCAAAACCAAACATTGTCTCTGTGTGTAATAGATGCAAAGCCAGAGCCCTTTGGCATCTAGAGCACTCATCAGCATTGTGGCCAGAGACTACAAATCCTTCAGCAAAATTCCAACAAAACTGATTACTAAAGCACTGTCAAATCTTTCCATGTCACGTGCAACCCAACGATCAAATATGAGCTGCAACTCCTCTTCTGATAAATCCGTCTTTTGCAACATTAACAAAGGATAAACTGCTAAAAAAACCTCTTTTTGTTGTTGTTCACTGTTTCTCTGAGTTTTTAGAACATGCAGTGTGATTATCTGAAAATAAATAAGTGTGACTGGGGGCAAAAAGGGAAAGGAGCCATTTTCAAGAGGAGGTTTAAAGAAACTTCTCAGCAAATAAAACCCAATCCTTTAGAACTGGCGAAGTATAAAGTTCAGTGCCTGCTACTTCCACCTTAGGCCATTTCCTTCTGGTTTTTCAGCTCCATCTGTGGATTTGATTAAGGGCTTGTGCTTAAACTAAAGCTTCAGCATCACTTAATATCATTAAATCACACCCGTGATAATGGGTCACAGCAGTGACATGACCCTTCTGCAGTGTTAAATGAGTGGCTAAAGCTCTGCTAAGTGTTGCTTCTAAACAAGCTGTCTTTGGTATTGCTATGCCTCACCACTCATTTTTGAGGACTGGGACTGTTGGTGTTTGAGTAAGAAACAAATTTGGAATTTGGAAACAATTTTGAAATTTTTGGTGTTGCGGAAATCTGGTTCTTAACAAAATTGTGATTGTCCGGGGACTAGAAGTATTTGTATACTGACATAATCAGGGAGAAGCATATCGCTGCTGGAAAAAGGCAGAGATAAGATAAACTCAGTGTTTTTATTCAGGATCTTCCTTATAAACACTCTTGGCTAAACTTTTCAAGTTATTATAAGAAATATCGCATGATTGGACAGTTAAGTCACATGATACAGATGCACTCTTATCAATACATCTACGAAAGCAGAATTTTTGTTCCTTGTACACAGAGTCTCTCTTCTTTTTACAAAGAAGGTAAAGGACCATGCTGAAAATTTCTTCTCAGGAGAACATTTCCCATCCTCTAATTGTGTTAGTTTTATCCCCACACAGTGCACTGCACGCAAGAATTGGTACCTGATGTTCGTTGCTTACACAATATATTCACCACGTTGCATTTGGTAGATCAATAGTACAGTGATTGTTTCGTTAAAATTAACATCATATTAATGTACAATATCAGCAGCTTCTCTATGCTAACAGTGATTAATTGTGCTTCTCTTTTGGAAAACAGCCTGCCGCCAGTCATGTTAGAGTAACATTTGGTTCTGGCTTATCTTCTGCAAAGCTTACAAATAATTTGGTATAACAGATGACAGTCAGTCTTACTAATCTTTTAGCAGATTTTATAAGCCCATTCTTTTATAGAAGTAAGCCATTGTACATTTTTTGCTGTTTTTCACTGGATGGGCTCTCAGCTGTCACCATTTAAAATCTGAGCTTGCTAAATCTCTCCTAGGTCTACCTCCTACCACTGGAGCTGCATGACATTTGATTTAATCCAAACATTTCTGAAGTTTCTGTGATTGCCTCTTGTTTAAAGGGAAGAATGTTTGGAAGTTTTCTCTAAAAATAATATATGCCATATGGAAATATTTTTAATGGGAATTTAATACTTAGTACATAATGGAGCAGACATCAGCCCTAGAAGAAGCCAAAATGCTAGAAATTTAGTTTGGGTTCTGTGAGATATACAGAGAGAGTCAAAATAAAAATTATTAAATGCTCATCATAGAATCAGTCCATGAAATGGTGGGGAAACATTTATAAAAACTGTTCCTGCTCTCAGACGAACACTTCCATATTAATTTTATTTCCAAAATAGGTCACCCTTTGTTATCTAATAACTGTTGCTTGATTTATTTTTAAGAGGAAAACTACAAGGCTGACATGAAACTTGGGATGTATTTTTGACTGGAATGCACTTTTAAATGAGACCTACTTATAACACCTCCTGGTTCTTTTCTACATCTTATACTAGTTCCTCTTGTTGAACATTCAAATTCAGGAGATTATGCCCTAATTTATTTCCTCTTGCTCTGGGTTGGTTGCAGAGCCTTTTTTTTTTTTTTTTCTCCTCAGTCTTTTCACTCATCACTTTTTCAAAAGGAGGTGGGATGAAAGGGGTATATTTATGGCAGTCCTTTGTAATTTCCTTTATATTTTTAAAAATGTGTCGCATACTGGACAAGATCCATGGGTGTGAACCTAAAGACAACTTCAGGAACAAAAGATGTCAAACAATGGTGGCAAGTGGACAACAAGTAGCATCTCAAGGGCAAGAGTTATATTACCTAGGATATTCACATTCAGTGATGTAATAAAGATGCAAGAAATATTCAAAACACTGAGTAGAATTCAATGAGACCCAAAAAACTCACCGAGTTTATATGTGAAAGCATAAGAGATTTGGGGATTATCCAGATTGTGGAAACAGTAAGTCAATTCTTCTCTAAGTACCTGCATGACATGCCCACCCCATCAGTCCATACGTAGCCCCCACGCTGCAGCTACCCAAATGTTTACAGGTACCGTGACCCACCAGCACTGTCCCTTTCCCCACCACCTCCACAGGTGAAGGTGAGCCTTCTCCATCATGGGTGCTTGGAGTCAGGCAGCCTCTCATTACATTTCCTGATGAGGAGGGAATTTATTACCATGGGCAGCTTGTCCCTCTTCTGCTTGCCACAGCCTGCACTGTAAAGATGGCATCCACGGTAACTGGAGTTACATAGCTCACATCTCTGACAAAGTGGCAGCAAAGAGCTCCGGGTATCTCTTTTAAAATAGCAGTTATGGTATCTCCTGTGTTCTATCTTGCAATGAAACTCCTGATTTTAGAAGTTTTTAGGAAATACCTGTAGACAATAGTTGCTGCTTGGTGGTGGTTGGCCTCATAAACCCATTGTTTTGCATAACTGCATGCCAATTAATTTCCTGTTAAATGAACTCTCCTATGCAGGAACACATAATCCCCAACTGAATAATACTTGTTCATTTCCTCTTCTCATTTTCTTTCCCAAATTAGCTGCAGGCACTTTAGATATCCACTGTGACTATAAATCTCCAAAGCCGTCTGGGAGAGGGTGTCTGTAGATATGAGGATGCAATCCAAAGTGTCTCCTAAATGCACTGGGATAGAGCCATGAAGATGATCTCCTGCAAAGCACTCACGTGCTTGAAAGTTTTGTCTTTAGTCCTGGCTTTACTCCTCTTGTATTGTTTCCTAGTGTGGTCAGGTCAACTTTAGACATCTCAAGACATGAGCAGGACCTATTTTCTTAGACCTCTACCAGCTAGAGGTGATTGCAGGGTTTACATTTGGTAGCTCTTCTGTGCTTGTATAACCTACACCTGGACCAAAGTATTTGTTGGATGCGGTGTCTCAGGAAGTATATGGCCTTTGAGACAATCAAGCTGGTGTTACTGCCAGAATAAGGGATGTTAACGGCTAAATAACATTACCACCAAAAGATCATTGTGGTACCACCAGTGGTGGGAAAAGGTTTAAAGGAACTTTCCTTTCCCAAAGGCTCTATGTTTCTTCACCTTCCATGCTTATGATCTAAAAATGCTGTCTCTATTCACTCAACAATCTTTTTTTAAGGCTTTACAGCTTATTTCTGTGTGCATGTACGTTTTGGTGGCTTTTTTCCTCTTTGCTCTCTTTTATGTGTGTGTGAAAAATGAATACAAGCTAGGTGATAAAATAAAAGATATTTCATTACTTTATTAACCACCAGTACTGCTAGTCAGGGAAAAAAAATAATCCTTCACAGTCAGAACTCCCAAGTGGATTGTTTTAGACAGCAAAAGAGGGTAAAAAACAGCTACATTAAAAAAATACGGGAAGTACCAATCTACTGCCTTCATTGCCTCATGATTATGTTACTTACATTTATCTGATGAAAACAAATACTTGCTATAAATGTAAAACAACATGATCTGAAGCAAAAGTACTGGTAGCCTGGCACACAATAGAACATTTACGTCAAATAAATTGCAGTTATTGCTTTGTACCCTGTTTTCCCATCATATTTTGTATCTTTGTGACTACCCATGCACCGAAGAAGTGTACACAAATGCTTCATTTAGGAACTTTTGATTTGTCATGAATGCTCCACAGCTACCAAGTGAATTGCTGAATATTAAAAAGCTTTTGTTGTTTCATCTAAGTGTGAAAAAGAATGACATCTTTTATAGGATCAAATTACCACATCCTTCTTCCTACGTCCCTCTTCTTGGAATCTAAAAGACAATCTCACACTAGGAAATATTCATCTAAGTTTCTTATTCTGCATTTGTCAGACAAATTTTTATCATCATCATCGTTTACACATACATGATACTTGGCTATACCACACAGGAAGATGAGAAGCCATCTTTCAACTTGTGATCTCTGCAGTAAACTCTATTTTTGAGCAATCTCTGAGTTCACCTGAAGCTCTGTTGGGGCTGTGTCGCACAACAGTGTCATGCAGCTCTCCTGCAAAATCAGTCTTCTCTTCACTTCTACCAGGATGCTCTTTAAGGGTGTAGGGGGAACACCTAAAAATTCTCATTAAGTGTTCTTGAAAGGAAGAAAGATCCCAAACGTTTGATGGTTCCATGAGCCAAAGGATGTCTTTCCTATGAGATGGTTAAAAAAATGCAAGTCAACCAAATATGGGCATGGTATTTTGGGGATACTGTTTCTGAAGAGAATGACCCCCAAGCTGGCTAGGACTCAGACATGGACTTCACCCGGTGCGGCATCCTGGGGCATAGGATTTGATTTTAGGTAGTCTGGGAGTGTTATGATGACAGTTCTCGTCGTGGTAGTTGGTAATTTCTAGTTCTGGTCCAGGCTGGAATTCTGAAGTGAAGAACCATGGGAAAAATATCGTGAAGGAAAAGATTTTGATGCTCCAAAAGTGAAGATTATGTTGAGGCTGAAAAGGATGAAGAGAAGTGTTTGTACCAGAACTGGCACAAACAAATGCTTCAAGCATCCCTGTTTTATAAACAATGATTGAATTATAGTAAGGGATAAAAAAGTACTGTTTCCTTTCTCTTGCTAGTTAGTTTTTCTTAATAGAGGACATTAGACATCTGTGATGATGCTCTCTGACCCTTTGTACCAAACAAAGAAAATAAAGCTGTTGCAGTGTTGTGCTTCAATAGAGTTACTGAAGTTCAACACATACGTTGTAGACACCTTGTTCCTGCAGAAAACAGGAGCTGATTTTCCACTAACAGAGATAATTTTCTAGGTCTCACTGGAGACACTCCTTATTCATAGAGCTGTGAAAAAAGGAAGGTCCAGGGTGTTTGCAATAAACTCTGCTTCTTGCCTGAAGATGAAGCACCCAGAATTAC
>NW_010428680.1:30299-56287 GCF_000710305.1 Buceros rhinoceros silvestris | reverse complement strand
CAGGAATAAGGGTGCTCTCTATCCTATTGATTTTCTGTGCTATTGCAGATCTGGAATATTGTCTTCTCCTGCCCAGCTGGAGGTGTTCTGTGAATTTCTGAGATTTAGATATATATTGTTCTTTCAGTCATTTCTCAAAGTTTCTCTGAGTTTTTCAACTTGCCTAATCCTTAGACAATCTACACCTGCAGAAATTTTTAAAGCTGCTGAAGGCCAAAGTATTTTTAAAGAGGGCATCATGTATTGATTATTGCCAAATCTCAGCAGACTAAGACACTATGTTGTTGTCAGCATTTTTATTGCTGCCGCTGCTTTTTCTTTTTTTTCCCTGTAATAGTTACAAGTGTCACTAATGTATTTTAGACCAAACTGTTCCACCAACTAGAAGGCACTGAGAACTTTTCATAAGAACCAGATTTGGCTTTAAGAGACAGAAAAATAAATATACTGCATTTCTGTTTCTATCACACATTGTCAGTCCACAAACAAGAAAAGAGAAATGTTGTTTCTATTTGTTTTGATGAGCAAGGAGAATAATCTTCTTTTTTTGATCTAGCTATCCCTTTGCAGACCATGGATATCTTATATATAATATAGAATTGTCATAGAAATTGAAATGTGTGAAGGGTAGACAGAAACAAATCTATTGGGATGCACAGAAACTGGAATTTACTGGGGGAGCTGGGCTCAGAATGCACAGGGGTAATTTGTGCTCAGTGAAGATTCTGCCCATCTGGAAAATTTTATGAAAAGTTCAGTCTGATGCATTGTCTGAGAGGCCAAGCCCTCCTTGCTTCTGTTATCCTCTCTCTGCAGTTTGGCGAATATTTACCCCCTTAAAACAACCTTGCACATACCACAAAGCTGGAAAGAGGCTTTGGCTCTTGGTCCCAAGGTGTTGATGGGCCTCTTGGAGCTGACAGAAGTGGTGCAGGGCTGGGAATAACCCTAGACTACAGAACAAAGCATTAAATTAAAATTTCTGAGAACAATCAACCTATTCTGCACATAGTGATGCATCTTAGTGGCTAGCAAAATTTTACTTCTGTATTTGACTTTGATAAAGAGCTTTTTATCTCTCCTGCTTTAGTTTATTCAAAAAGGAAAATCTCATCAGGAGGTTTTCTCTGTTTCTCATGATGTCATTTGCCATTTCCCCTGACATTAACCAGACTGTTGTTTCAGATATTCACAGCACATTTCCGTTCCAAACAGACTTAGATAACCGAGGCCACTGACAGCAAGAGGCTTATCTGTGGTGTTTCTATCTGAAAATCTGCAGGGTAACACGTGTCAAGTGAGCTGGGGCTCAGGTGAGTGAAAGGGAAAATTAATAGAAAGGTCCAGTTTACAGCATCTTAAATCAAGCACTTGTTCAACACGCTGTTCTCTCAGATTTTAATGTTGAGGAGGCTTGGGCTGGCCTGAACCTGCTGTACTCAAGCCGTGCAGACAGTACTGCTTCCTGCAGGCATCCTAAGTAATATTTTAATTTCTTCCGCTCCTCCCTTCTGGGTGAGACTGAAGTAGGGCTGGTGTTGGTGAGGATGGTGTGACAGCTCAAACAGGAGCCTCAAGATCCCCAGATTTCCTCCTGCATTTTGAGACGTGCCATTCCTGTGTTTTGGTGTCCCTTGTAAAGCACACTGGGATGGAGGGAGGGCACTGAAGGAGTCCCCAGGAGAGACGGAGCAGAGCAGGAACCCTGCAGCTGCTTTCCACTGGCACGTGGAGGGGGCAAAAACCGCTCCAGAAATGAGGTGTGGAGATAATTGATCTCCACTTGAAAGGACTGTAAGAAAACATGCAACCGCTCGAGTTGCGGGGATCAGCGGGTGATAGAGAGCTGCCCTCAGCTCCACCCCACATAAGGCAAGGGCTCTTACTCAGGTACACATGTTATCGACACCAGGGACTTTTCTCAGAAAATGTTTCTTCTCTCCTCTGGTGTGTCCTACTGCCTAAGGAAGAAGAAACATGGAATAAGAGTTGGAGCTATACAAACCCCAAGGATGTTTTTGCATTTTACGAGCCCATTTGCTTATCTTCTCTTGCTCTGGAGATCACCTTTCCAGCGATCTCTGCAAAGTCAAAATCTAACATTGTCATCATGCTTGTCCTTTAAAATAATGCAGATTTTTTCACAAAAACATCTAAGCAAAAGACGAAGCCTTTCATAAATTCTACATACCCAGAGCAAATAATACAGATCACATTGAGAGTGTCCTAGCTAAACTCCTCCTGATATAAAGCACTACCCACAACCTCGTTCTTGTACAAATAACATTATTTTCTTTTTTTTTTTATTTTGCATTTGCTGGTGTTATTCCCAGCAGCTATTGTTTTAGTGCCATTTTGCCATTTCTCACAGGTTTCTCTGTACCGTAATCATGTCACTCCGCTTTCCAAACATCCTTTTTCAGGGCTGAAATACAAAGGTAGGAACTGCATGAAGAAAGGTAGAATAATTTTCACAGAATTATTCCCGTTTCTTCAGAGACTGCACATAATGCTTTTACAACTTTCTATAGATTTTCCTTCTCCCTACACTTGCACGTATTTGGTAGTCAGACAATAAGACATCCTGACTATCACAGCACAGGAAAAGAAACTGCTGCCTGGTCTATTATGGGCACATAGTGCAGTCTACTTATGTATTTCACATGAGACAAGTGGTTGTTGTCAAAGAGACTGGTAGTATCTTGCTTGAGCATTTTCAGGCTGGCTCTCGGACTGTATATGCAATGCCAGCAGTGATGGAGGAGGTGTAATATCTCTACAGTTGCATAGTTCTCTGCAGACGTCAGTAGGTTTTATCAGGCTCAGAGGGAATGTCTGACCGGTTATTGCGCTGGTGAACTTCTCCTGCTTTGAAATGCTCAGACCAGATCTGGACTTTATGAAGCACTGCCTCTTTAATTTTGTATTTCAATGCTTTTTGACTAGTGGTGGGTCTGAAGTTTTCTGCATATTTTTGTCAGAAGCAAACAAACATGGAAAATATTTCCCTGAGACTGCTCTACAGTCCATAATCTTGTATAATTCCAGGTTTGAAATGTGCAAACACCACAATTAGGCAATATGACAATTGCCATATAAGATAAAACTCCAAGAACTAAGTTTCTAAAATTCTGAGCAGACTTTGGGATGGGGTGGTAATAGTTAAACATAAAAAATCCAGCTCCCTTAAGACAAACAACAGAAATCTACCCAGGCTAGCTGCACCAAGGAGCTGGATGGGTATTCAGAAACAGCTACTTTAAAATATTTGTTCATCAGTATGGGAGGCCAGCTTCCCTGCATTAGCTTGAAACTCTCCCTCCAGCAAGGTTATAGAGTGGCATTATAATTTCATAATAAGATGTAGTGAGGCATAGGATGAGCACAGCCTGCCCAATGATATGTGTAAGACTATTCTGAACTGAAGGCACAAGGAGGTGCCTCACATTAAACGACGGGAAATTACACAGCCCAGTTAAAATATTGACTCAGAACTTTATGCAGGAAAGTGCTTCAGCTTAAGTCCATCCTTTTTCAGCCAAGCACTTATTTTTCTGAGTAGCTTTGAGCACCAGCATAAGTCAGTTGATGTTAATAGGGTTTGCTGCATACACACAGAGTGTTGAAACTAAAAACAGAAAAACAGTTTAGCAAGGGCCATCCAGTTTTCCTGGCAGAGGCCAGGAGACATTAGCTCTTACATTAGCTCCCCTCTCTTGAGACTGGAGCAGAGATGAGATTTTGCTCCCTGCCAGCACAGCACCTTTGCCTTTCCCCGAACCCTCAGCTCATTTGCTGGCTGAGGGACAGGTCTGTTGCTGTGCCAGGCTGGGGAGGAGATTCTTCTACCAAAGCAACTTCGCTCTGCTACGTGACCCAGGGCAATGGCATTTCTACTATTCCCTTCCGTTTCCCACTTGCATCTACCCCGGCATAACCCTGCTCATCTATCCCTGAGCAGGGCACAGGCAGTAATTGGATATCTGACTCCGTTTCCTTCCAGGCACCTGCTTGCTTGAAATCTGTCCAGGGCAGCAAGCACTGCGGTAGGATTTAGAAAGATAACCAGTTAAACCCTACCCTACCAGAGCTGCAAGGCTGGTTATGAAGGAACGAGGGAGACTTAAAGTTCAAAAACTCTGTACCCCATACGATCCAGGGTTGCAGTAATCCTGGTGATGGCAATTTACTTACAAACACACAAAGAAATCCATATTCTTAGTTTTACTGTTACTTAATTTACTGTTTTACTGATTAAACCGTGATTTTCCATCTCAGTATCCATCACAGTGTTGAAGCAGCTGCAAAGCAGGATCTCCCGCTAACATGCTGGACTTCACAATGCCACAGGTCACTATTTGTGAGATGGGAAGAAGTATGGAGGAGCGAGTACATCATCCCCTGATGAGGTTTGCTACCATGCCGCTGCTCCTAACACAGTCCCTGCAGGAGCAAGCTGAGGCTGCTGAGACCTCTCTGGTTTATAAGGCCCTTGTGCAGCAGTTCATCTTGTCTTACAGTATATTATCAATGTTTCCCTAAAGGAGGGGGATTCATCCTTCCTAATTATATGAAGCCGCTAGAAAATAAATGAAACCAATTATTAATAAAAGACAGATATCAGGAGAGTTGAATCCAGATTACCCATCACAGATGTGATCCAGAGGCAGCTAATGGCAAAAGATTTTGGTCTCTAACTTCTCAATTGAAATACTACGGCTGAGTTGGTGGCTGTATTATAACACTATTTACAGACACTGTGTGAAAACACAGGCATAATAAATCCAGAGAAAGTGCTGGCAAAATTGAGAGGGAAATTCACACTTCATTGAATTCAGTGTCAACTTCCATTAAATTCAAAGGGACAGGAGAGTCTTCACTGGGTTACTGAGCATCTGTAAACTTTTCCAAGTATGGCCCAAGTTACAGGTTTATTTTTCAGTTCAAAGAAAATGGTCAGGCAAAGGTGTGTTTATTTCTTTTTATGGAAACGGGAGAGCAAAGAAGAATGATATGAGAAGCTTGATAAGAAAGCAAAGACATTGAGAAAGTTGATCAACATCTTGTGATATTTGGGGTGCTACACAGTTTGGATATGGGGAACCTAATCTAATGTGACTTACGCTTTTATTTTTATCTTGGTAACAGTATTCACTCTAGTGTAGCCTTGAAGGCACTCGACATACATTTCAGGTCTGATGTTCTTCATGTTGAGACACTGAACTAATGGACTTGATTCACAAAATACAGAATGGTTGAGGTTGGAAGGAACCTCTAGAGATTATCTGGTCTTATCCCCCTGCTCAAGCAGGGCCATGTAGACCCAGCTGCTGAGACTGTGTCCAGATGTTTTTTGAATATGTCCAAGGATGAAGATCCACAATCTCCCTGGGCAACCAGTTCCAGTACTCGGTCACCCTCACATTTGAAAAGTGTTTCTTGATGTTCCTGTGTTTCAGTTTTTGCCCATTACCTCATCGCCTGTCACTGGGTGACACTGGAAAGAGCCTGGCTCTGTCCTCTTTGCAACCTTCCTAAGATATTTATATACATTAATAACAACCAACTTGAGCCTTCTCTTCTTGAGGCTGAACAGTCCCAGCTCTGCAGAATGTTTCCTCCTTAGCTGTCTTCATCAAAAGGCAAAACATCAGCTTATCTCAAGGCAGGGGCAGCAAGATCACTTGATTTTAAACTAATGATGAAGAAGATTGAAATGAGGGAAAAAAACACTGTGATGAGGTTAAAGAGCTCTTGTTGAGATAAAGCTTCTTGCTTAAACAGCAAAGGAAGAATAGAAGAGAGGAAGGATATCTAAACCTTTCAGTGATAAACTATTTAAAGCCTTTGCCTCTCCCAGCAGTAACAGGAGAGGCAATCCTGCACGCCGCAAGAGTGAAGTTGGCATCTCGGTCTTCTACATCTTCCTGTGGTGAAGGTTATCGTCAGCAAAGCATTGCAATTCTTGGGCGGGTGCGACATGCTTCTACTCGTACATGCATCTTAGCTATAAATACATGGTTAATTGTTCTGGAGTTTGCATGTGTTTGTGTCAAAGCATAACCTGTACTTTGACTTCTGCTGGAAGAGTGGGGGCAGGCTCGGCTGCTAAATTAGGGATCACTTTAAAGCCTACAAGCTTCAACCAAAAGGTTTCATTGACTTCAGTCACCTTTGGATGAAGCTTGTAGTGAAAAATATTGAACCTGAATGCAGAATAAATCTTCAGGAATGAAACTGAAAGATGACTGAAAACAAAACGTTTTTTTGAAATCCTGTAGTTTAATTGGTACACAGAGCTCAAAGGAGAAACACAAAGGCTGGTGTAAGCTCTACTAGCCCAGAGCTTTAATAGTTATCATCAGCTCGGAGTGGCAGCAAAGCCAAAATGGTATTAGTTAAGGAATGGATGGCAGATGAATTCTGAGTACGGGAATGCCCTGGCTGGCAACCATTACGGAAAATCACCTTGTCCTTTTTTTATGATCAAGTAAAGCAATATGGAGGAAGCCTGCAGATTTCTGAAGGTTCCATAACACTGAAAAACTGTCCAGGCAACACAGAGAGGAAAAACAAGAAATAAAAAAAGGAAAAAACCCATGAGTATCTGAAAACTAAGTGATACAATTTGCTAGAGGGATACAAAAGGAAAATAGTTTACGTAGCTATTGGTGAGAGATGCTAACTAATGACAAAGGAGAATTACTTCAGTGTTTCGGTTACATGAATTTAGACTGAAAATGGAGGTGAAAAAGCATCACAATCTGGTAAAGTCTGGATTCTGCTGTAGAAAAAAATGTATTTATTCACATTATGTATCTTGCTGGATTTTAATAATCTAAAATTGGCTGGGGTAAGCATTGCACATACACACACACACACACGGAAGAGAGGCTGTTTGACTGAGGAAATGGTACTTACTGTTGAAGTCCTTCTTGATTAATAAGTTTTTGCTTTTATTGTTGTACATTTCAGGATAGCCCCAAAGGCAGGTCTGAAGTTCAGTAGCTGTTCAGTCTGGTTATTGGCAGTGTTACCTCTCTGCTTGGAATCCTCAGTGAGACCAAGTTCCACCAAAGGAAGCAGCAGAAAGTTTTCCTTCATAATGCAGGTTGTAGTGAAGAAAAACTACATCGTCAGCAGTTCTGGTCATGTTTGGCAAACCTGAGATGTACAGTCTGTCAATGAGCTGAGCTTCTCCATATAGTATTGAATTATAGCGTGTCTCAGAAGCAGCTAAGATATCTGCCTAGAGGACTATAAAGTGAAGTCAAGCAGATAAGACCTGATTCCCAAACAATGAATGAGAAGTTCCATAATTCTAACAGAAATACCCTCAGAGCAGTACAGGTATTTATTGCAAACCACAATTCATTTCTTTACATTTTATTTTACAAATTCTCCATTACTTGCTTCAGTTACAGCAAGACGGCCTACCGTATTTCAAGATATTTCGAGCTGATCTTGTACTTCACTTTTCTATGTGGAGAAATACTCAGACGATTGAACAGCCAGATTACTGAAAAGCTATTAAGTGCCTTGCGATGCAAGGAAGTGTGAGCTGTTTAAGAACTAATGTGAAAAATGGCAAGTTAGGTGCTATCAGGGCAGTCGAAAAGGGGAAAAAGGGAGAATAAGTCAATATGATTAGACAGGGCTGTATTCAATAAGCACACTTTTGTTTTGAAATTGTGAGAGACGAATGTTATTTCTTAGGAGATTTTCCTTTGGATTCTGGAAGAAGAGACTTCTACTCTCTAATACGTATTTTGCCCTTCGCAATCCCCGCAGTTTGTAAGAGTAATCTGGTTGAAAGGAATTGGATGCACAGAAACGTGAAATTTTTGTACTCCGGCGAAGCTGAAATGAATCCTCTGTATTAAAAATTGCAAAGATTGTTTATACAAGAAAAGAGGTGTTCAATCAATCAATTTTAGAGCAGAAAAGAGGTCAAAAAGAAAAACATAGCATTAATGATAGCTGTTTGGTGACTCTTCAGAGGTTTCTCTAATATGAGGAGTTGTTGAGTTCATTTGAGTGGACAGGCCAAAAAACCGTTAATTTAAACAGCTGGTAATGTTGGCCGAAGGACTAAGTGGGCGTTTGCAATTAAGTGCCACATATAAACTGAATAAAACTTAGGAATCGCAAAGTCTGTGTTTTACTGCACTTTATTGATTGAGATTTCCCAAGCCCTCAGTACTGAACTAAGTCTGCTCACTCCAAGGTTAAAAAGGTAGGTAAATATTAACGGATGAATTCCCACAACACCAAACTGAGACACAGGAGGTTTAAATGAGTGCGTCCTCTTTTGCAAACCTTTGAAGAGACCCAGCTCACACACTCAGTTTCTGTCTTGTGGGAAGTAGGCAGGAAAAATCACTGCTGTCCATTCTGAGCTTGCACGCTTTTATCTGCAAGGTTTGCAAAATGGGTAATTTGAGGGGAGGAAATCACTGTAAAATTACAATGCTGAAAAAGGGTTGTGCGAGTGATCAGGTTCGAAACTTGACCCGTGACACATCCAAATGGAAGGGTGGGTCTGGGTCAGTCAGAATTAGGAGGAAGGGCTCTGGCATGAGCCTGCTCCTCTTTACTCCCAGCTCCCAGGTCAGCCCAGTTGCCTGACCTACCCAGAGGGAAGCCATCCTCCAGTGACACTGGTTTGTATCTTAAACTGATTGTGTAGAGTGTAAACGCCTTTCCCACGCTGGCCATTTTCCTTACAAGCAGAGGCTGCGGTGCTGCCCATAACACAGCTGTACAGCCACCTGTTGTCTGGTAGAAGAAGCGCCTGGTTTTAATTCTTACAGGATATCCTGATGACAGTAAATGAATGAAATCTGGCTTTCAGACTCCAAGACCGTGTTCCAGCTACCAAACTTTCGCTTCCCAGTCTCTGAAATTCCCCCCTCCCATAGTACCAAGACCTCTGCACTGTACAAGATAACAGCCTGTGTTTATCTTCCTAAAGTTCTACCACCTCATAAAGTGAGAAAAGCCTTGTATCAGAAAATACTTTTATTTTTAATAACAAAACATTCCAGAAACTGTGTTTTTAATAGTCTCCAGGATGGAAATACAACAAAAGTTGATTAATATTTGGAAGAAATTTAAGAGTTTGTGGTAACTGAAGACAGAGTGCCAGAGATGAATGGCCCTTTCCATCAATATTTAAGGTAATGACAAACTACTAAGACGTATTCATGAAGTCCAAAGGATTGGAAGGAAAGTGTAAAGATACTTTTAATGATAGCATTTCCTATCAAAATATATATTCACAAAAGTAGACAGACCCTACAGAAAGATGGCAAATACTTGTATGAAGAAAGGTGAAGAGGGTCAGGAAAAAAAGCACATTCTACAGCAAAGAGAGAATATAGGCACTGTAATTAATGGATTAAATTGCCAAGGAATTGCAAAGAGGATCAGAGGGTAAAAAGATAATTAGCAGATCAAAGGGTAAGAAGCCAAATGTTGAAATAAAGTGGTAGTAATACAGACAGCTAAAGAGGAATTATTGACCAATAATTGTATTGCTTTAGGCAACGTATGCTTTGCTAGAACAATTATTAAAAGGGTTTTTAATGGACTGGTCTATTTTTATAAATGTGGAGTTATGAATGTCAAATGCCGTGAATTCACTGCAGCTCCAGAGCGCAACAACAGTAACCTGGTTTTTAGGAGTTTGTACCAGGAGGTACAAACCAAGGGGAAATAGAAGGAGTTCAGGCTGCAGTGGCTGGTTACATGGTTGAGGGTGCTTCCTTTGATCATAGAAATAATGTACAGAGTGTGACTTTCAGGGTTTTGGCACAAGGCTTGCTCTTATATCAACATAAATTGCATGGTTTACTCTGGGGTGGGTGACGTCGTGAGCTAAAGCCTCTGTGAATCCTTTCCATTGCTCTGAGTTTTATTCCCTCCCTTATTCAAAAGGGTTCCAAAGTCTGCCAACAGAAGACCATCTATTTTCATGCTACAGCACACCTGCCTCACCAGTAACGAGGCTAGGTTGAATGAGTGAAAAGCTAATGACGACCCAAGGGTTTCCAATTGTCCCCTGAAGTAATGTCTCTTCAAAAGAGGGAGACCTCGCCCCAGGTGGATATTTCAGTTGTGTTTTCACCAGTCCTGTTTTCACCAGCCCACCAGGCTGCAGATACTGGGTCCTGCCATGGCTGACACCGTGGGACGTGGTTAGCCAGAGGTTAACAAGGCAGACTGAGCAGGTAAGACCCTGTTTGTACTCTACGTTTCCTGACTTTAGCCCAAAGTGTTGCAAGAAACTTCATACCCTTGCTGCCTTATCGCTGTCTGATGTAGCTAAAGTCATTAATCTGGTATTTTTTGTGCCCAGGGATAGGAAAGAAAATTCAACAAGGTTTTCTTTATTGCTTTCTTTGCTCTGAAGTGTTGTCAAATTGCATTGCTCAGACCCAATCCTGCTGTTTCTTGGAGTAAGAGCAGAGAGCCGTAGGCTGAGTTTTGACTAAGATCCTTCTTTGCAGCTCTGGACCCACAGTCACAGTCTGGGGAGTTCCTGTAGTTGTTGGTTCTCAACATGCCCCTCTAGAAAGGAGTTCTTAGGTTTACTGATCTTAATATTTTTAATAATACCTACACTACCTCATGGGAACTGGTACAGTGGATCAGATTTATGGTACAATTAAACTAATCTGTTGAGAGCTTTGATGAGGTTGCTGAGGACCCTCAGGACTGCTGAAGGCACAGTGCTAGTCTTGCCAAGGACTGCAGAGGATAATTTTGGTTTTTGCTTCCATTTTTCTGAGTCTGCTCATTAGCAAAATAATAGAAACACGTAAAATGTAAAGTAAATGAATTGGTGGCATTTTTAGTTAGCATCTAGTGGATTTTCCACTGCACACACATACACAAATATGGTTTGTCCGCAAACTCCCATTTAGTCATTAAGAGAAATCTGTGGAAAAAAAATGGGGTGGATTTTTTTTTTTGTAAATGGTAAACACTTCCCAGATTACTAAGTGATAGAGAAGATTGAAAATGTCAGTCAAAGGATCTCTTGTGCGCCTGCTGAAGGCAATGACAAAACTTTAATTAACTGAAAGTCAGCCAATGGTTTAAAACTGGGAGTGCTGTGGTCATTCCCAAAGAGAGATAAAATATAAAAGTCTTATTGAATGGAGGCAACTAGGTGTACATAAGTATATACCTGGCAGTTTGGACTTCTGATAATCATTCCTGGAACCAGAATGTTAGAGCTATGAGATCAAGCTCTTTTAAAGAGCAAAGATGGAGAAGTCTATAACTATCTGAATAAAAAAAAACATGATGAAGGTAAAGCAATATTTTTCTGCAATTTTAAGGCAAATATTTAACTTTTTTTGAATTGGAAGTTAAGTCAGGAAAATGAGGCATGGTTAACATTATTTCTGATGTAATTTGAGTAGTTACCAAAAAAAAAAAAACATGATGAAGGTAAAGCAATATTTTTCTGCAATTTTAAGGCAAATATTTAACTTTTTTTGAATTGGAAGTTAAGTCAGGAAAATGAGGCATGGTTAACATTATTTCTGATGTAATTTGAGTAGTTACCTGTAAAATTTGTAGCTCTGTGGGAAAAGTTTGCTACTTCAGATGTCTAATTCCAGGTGGTCCTCACTGACTGAAGTAAGCTCCATGTCTATAACTTTCCAAACAATTCTTGATTAGTCACATCTCTTGCTGCTCTTTCTGGGTTAATACTCTAATTGTAACACATAGGCGATCATAAAATAAGATCAGGCTGAACTCAGTTGAAATGTATCTGTGTTGTGAGAAATGGTGCTGCGTAGCCTGTGATAGGGAGAGGATGATGAGGTGCCCTGAGGTGATTAGACATGCTACAAGAGTGAATTTAATTTGGAAGATTGAGAGCTGTGGAGTTAACAGCTTTCTGCCTACACTTTTACCTCTACTCACTGTAACTGAGGACTTACAAATACTTCATAAATTAAAGAAATTAACCATAACCAAACTGTGAGGACCATCTACATCATTTGTACATTGTTCTGTTAATAGTGCCTATAACATTCGCTCCTGCAACCGTGGCATGTTTTAAAACGGAGCCGAAGTGAAAGATCAAATGCTGATGCGCTCTTCCAGGCAAATATATGGATTTGGGTACTTCTCAATTTTAAGCCAATAATAATTTCTTGAGTATCTCCAGATATCTTGACTGGAAGGACAGTATCTTACTGAATCTGGTCGTTACTTATCTCTTTAAAATCTTAAAAGACAGACCCCACAGTCTCTGTGCATCCCCTCAAGCTGCTATGACGCTATCAGGAAGGAAACTTTCTCATCAACTTTTCTGTAACAGATCCTCTTGGGTCTGGAATTAAGCCTCAAATTCCTCCTAATTCACCCCAAAACAACCGAAATCATTATGACCACCGTCCCACCCCCACCCAGCACTTCTGCTTGCAGCATGCCTAGAAGCCTTATTTACTCTCACCTGCAATCCAATTAAAAGCCTTTCCAAAATCCACACCTGCACTAGTTGTAGATTCACATCACTGCTTTGTAGTCATTAAGTCTGAGTTAACGTTTTTTATGAGTGCAACTAATTTAGTTTATCAACAAAAGGCTGGAGGGTTTACGTGCTAAAACAAGATAATAAGTATTCGTGCTTCAAGATTTCAGCAGGGGTCAGGAAGGAATTATCTCGTCTTATGAAGCATTTCAAAATGGCTCATTATGTTTGTTCATCAAATTTGGTCCTAAAACAATTGAAATCAGATTAAAAGCTTTTGCACTTTTAACTGTGAATGACTGATTTGGCTGGGGTGTTGACTTATACCAAAGTCCTGTGATCATTTTGCTCTTCATTAAAGGCTAAAAAGATACACTTTGAAAATACAAATGCAGTCACATATAAGCCTCCATCTCTGTGTTGCTTGAAAGGTTGAGAACATCCTGCTGAGAGGCAGTTATTGAGGAACCCATGTGTCTGAGTACATGGGTGTGCATGGATGCATATTCTAGGAGACATGTGGTTTTAAAAAACAAAAGTGGTCTTCTCAGCTCACAGAAGAGTCACAGTTGTTAAATATTAATTGTGGGCACACAGGTGCCCAATACCTCTTGTAGTCCCCAAGATACCTTATTCAAATTGTCCAAAGCATTCTGTTTTGCTAGAGATTTTTTTAAAACAAGAAGTTTCTTCTCCCTCATACAGCAGCAATCCTCTAGCAATGGAAATCCTACCTAGAACCTTCAACAGATGAGGACTAATAAACAGGGCAGTGAGAGAGAGAGAGAAATACTTGTAATTCAGCCAGGAACTTCTTTTATTTTCTAATGGCTTCTTGCTCTCAATCCACCCGGAGTAAATCCAGGAGCATGTGGCATGTACTAGAGATGGGTCAGCTGTGGTGAACGTATACAGCTGCCCAGATCTGTTCCACAGGTGCTGGTGTTGAGGCTCGCTGGCTGGGCAAGAGCAGTCAGTTTTGGCAAATGCCCATAGATCCATGGGCTGGAAGAAAGAAGACAAGTGAGAAAGTAGTCAGCTGGCACTTTCCATAGCAGCCCTCCAGCCTGAGCCAAACCTGCTGGGCTCATTCCTCACCCCATGTTCTGAATCACTGTCAAATTCCTAAACTTATTTTGCAATTCAGTGGGAGGAATTTTTGGCTGGAGTTACTGGAACAGAGACACTGGGATACTTAGTACCTCTGTGTACGGTATTAAGCCCATCGATTGCTCATCATTCTGGGGCAAAAGGACTTGTGCAGGATTTTCAGGTTTTGGGTTCCACCCTCCAATTTTTTACTTTTATTTCCCTTGGTTTATTCTGTGAGTTTTGATTTTTGTGAGGTTTTTCTTGTTTGTTTTTTTTTTTCTTACCTCCCCTCCAGTGGTGGGGAAGGAAGGGCAAGAACCCTCTGTGGACAGGCTGGCATTTGGCAGTGGCAGCACAGGCTGCCCTTTACTAGCTGGACTTGCTGCCGGTGTAACTGAAGTACAGGGACGTTTATTATGTTCCTCTAAATAGCTGCTGCTGATGTTGCACAACTGGTGCTGAGCCAGTAGAAATACATGAGCCATAATCAAGCCTGAGAAGAAAATGTTATGGTGTTGGCAGAGACAAATAGATCTCTCTCCACTGTTAATGTTATGCTCAGGTTAATCTATGAGATATCTGCATATGACAATGGGTCAAATTACTTGCTGATGATCTGTTGTGATAGGACCATTAGAGGCCTACAGAGGTCATATTAAGCTTTTACATCGTGAAATATATATACATTTTTCTCACAGTTCCATCAGTTTTTCACAATCTAAGATAATTTTCTCTCCAACATTATACTTAAATCCTTTTAAAAATTATTTTCGTATGTCACAAAGATACTTTTCCAACTACAAGCTGATAGAGATTTGCCTCTCTTTCTTGCCAGTAAGAGATGGAGTTGTCTAGTCATGAAGACCTGGACTGGGCGCCCATATCTATGTGTTTACAAAGCAGTAATCTCTGCTCTATAAATAGCCTGAGCCTCTAGTGACCAAAGAGGGCCAAAAACCCAGGCTTCTGCTTGAGCAGGAATTTGGCAGTATGATAAACCTAGAGTGATGGCCAGGGCTTAGGACAGCAAGGCTTAAGCACCCATCCCAAAAATCCAAACGATGGGTGTGAAATCCACAGTTGGGAGGAAGCTTGGAAAGCTTGGCGCTATGTGTGTCTGTGTCTTAGTTCCGCTGCAGACAACTTTGGGGTCTTGGGGCCCCTGTTCAAAGCCAAAAATTTTCAACTTTGGTTCGTCCAGATCTGCAGACCAGCCCTAAGCCTAGACCAGGGTGCTTGGAATATCCCAACTTCTTCAGTTCTTGATGCTCCAGCAGGAGCACAGATGGGATTTCCCTCAAATAATGCTTAACTTTAGCAAAAGCTTATTTAACCCCAGTTCTTTAGACATAACATTTAAAATGCAAAAACTTGTGGTTTTAATGAAACAGTTTTGCTGGGAGATTTCTGACTTCAGTCCTCTTATGACTGTGTCTAAAATACATGTGAAATGTCTGTAATTTAATCAGTGTGCTGTTAGCTTATAAACCTAATGACAACTGGTTTAATGCCAACATCTTTGTTGGCACTGCAGTTCATTTCATTATAATCTTTCAGTAACTCTTGGATTAAATTCTACCACTCTTGACATCCAAAGCAAGAATCCTGAAAGAATCAATGCATTTCCTCTGGTTTCACAGAGAAACCTTGGATCCTTGCCTCTTCTGAACCAAAAGAAAACGTTAATTAACAGCATCGCATCTTCAGTGAGCTCTGGGTGAGATATCCCACTAACTCGTAATCATCATTTGAAGCAATGACATGGTATCCTCAAACAATTTCCAGCATAAGTTTGTTTGACCTTTAGTTTGAAGCTACCCGCAATGGGGACTGGTCTCTTTTTGTTTTTCATTAACCTTAGCCACTTATATCCAAGTACTCAAGGCTTTCCTGATTTTAAGTAAGTGTGAGACATGAACACATGACTACATGATATATTGATTTTGTATGAATGATAGAGATATTATTTCCTAGCATAAAAAAATTACAACACTAACTATTTATTCACACCAAAAAAATCAATAAAACCGCACTTCAAAAAAGTGGTTTAACCTTTATTTTATTCTGCTTTTCTTTCCTCTTCCCTCCATCCTTATTCCGTAAGCATGTCACAGGTGCGGTATACATACTGAGGAAAGCATATTAGTTGTCAAATAGACCTTATCCAGCCCAGCTCACAGCATGTACAGACAAAGGACACCTTCCCAGCAAAATATTTTATGAACTGCTTTCCAACGTGCCCTTCCCAAAGGTTATTTGTGCATTTTAACTTGCTGAGAGTCACACGCACCCCCTTTGATTAGGCCCATTAGACAGATAGTGAAATGCAGCCAAGAAGAGGATATCAAAAGAAACAAAAGCTGCTTTTAAATGTGCTTAAGTGTTACTGGTGCTGTCAGGGCACCCAGCGACAAATCAACATCCAACACGTCTATGAAGCACAATGCACAAATCAAATGGGAAGTGCCCGAACTGGCTCAGTGATGGACAGAATGTTCATCCTTCTGCGTTTTTTCTACAGCACATCAATAACATGATGAATATCTGATAAATACCAATTATTCTGCAGACTGACACAGCTCTCCATGAACTCATTCATAGCAGTAACTATGCTAATTTATGTAATAAGCTAATTACCTGTGGTGTAACCATGAAGTGCTGCCTAAAGAGGGCTTTTAAATCCCAGATAATTTCAAGTTTTAATCAGATTGCTCAAAAATGACCAGGTTTTTTGATTGTGCAGGTTTGATTGCAGTCTTTGGAAATACTGGGCTGAAAGGTGGTTTTCCATAAGTTAGTCAGGAAATAATTGCATTCTCTTAGAAATAACTGAAATTGCAGGGTTTAGCCTTTCTGCAAAAATAACTCCTGTCAGTGTAGGGCTCCTGTGTGGTCAAACTGATTGCCAGAAAGAGAACACTCTCTGTTCATTACCTAGATCTCTTCAGTTCAAGAAGGAATTTTTGCAAGCGCTCGCAATTGCTAGGACAGAAAATGGATGCACTGAAATGCTATTACACTTACAGAAAGCTTCAGGATAATTTATTTATGAGATGGGATGTTGCTTTTACATACTCTTTATATTTATAAAATTTTTGGCATTTATTCTTCCCAGTTGGGCCAGTGAAAAACAGCCAATTAAGGTGTGTTCAGGCATACAACTTCCAACCTCATCCAGAAGTAGAGAAGTAGGAAGAAGTATTATCCAAGTGTTTTTTTTTTATAAGCTTCTAATAAACTCAGCTCAGGTAGGTAGAAAAGGATCCAGGAGATGCCTACTTGCATGGCAACTAAAGCTCACCTGACCACGTGAGAGAGATGGGTCCTTCCCACCAAGGTGACTATGTCCCTCTGTAGTGATACCCTTCCCAAGAGGAGCAAGGGTTTGTGGCCAGGTCCCGCTGTCCTGCTGAGAGCTGACTGACTGAGCAGGGCTTTCAAGGCTGATTTCTGACGAACGTGCTGACACACAGATTGATGCTCTTCAGTAGAAATAAAAACTCCTCTGTCATGTTTGAGGAAACATGGGGCTGTCCCTTGACTAGCAAGCAACTCGGTAGACAAAGAAAATACTGTAATTGGAGCTTATCACCTCCATAGCAGAGGCTCCTACAGTTGAAGGCAGTGAGCAGGGAAAGCAATGGTTTCATTACTTTGTGACTCTGTATGTCTTTACCCCTTGAAAAATTAGGATAGCAGAAGCAGAGGTGTTAGGTTTTCTGGCTTGTTTCACCATTGCCCACAGAGTGTTGATGATTTAGGCCTTCAGTACGTAGTTTGGATACTCTCCTGCTATGGCTTTGTCCTACAGATTTGGCCATAAAGAAGCAATGATTCAGGCTTTAATGGCAGTCTTAAAACTTTTTAGTCTAACAAGCAAATATCTTTCGGTGTGTCCAATGAAGTTATTACCTCTTTATGTTTCTGCCAATTAAATTATGTCTGAATCAAGGTTTAAGTGCGGTGGCATTGCAGTTAAAAATCAAACCCAATTGTGTTTTGCATGAGAATACTGTAAAACACTGTTATTTCTATTAAAAAAAATCCATCTTTCTGTAACAGATTACACTGTTTCTTTGAAGTGTGAATTTAAGCAGCTAGTGTTTATAATATGTACCTCATTAATCTTCAGACTTTAATTTCTACAGTCCTATCTCACACAGTGAAGCTTCAAAGGATACGGATGCCTTACATTGTTTATTGAGAAATGGAGTGAAATATAAATGAAAGATCTGGGGAATCAAAATCATACCCATAACATTTTTCTAATCTGCGCAACATATTTAATGATAGGCGTGTTAGAGAGCTACCTGTATATCTGCCTGATTAACGGTAATACAGACGTACTGGGAAGGGTAAACATATTAATTAGAGCCTGCACATTTCTCCTTCTTGCTAGTGTAATCATTAAATTGATTTTTCCAGTCTGACATGTAATTGTTCCAGCAATGGAATCCTGCTTTCCACTCTCGTTCTGCTTCATCAATATTTCCTGTAAAACATGAAATGGGTTACATTAATCTAAATTTGAATCTCTTTATATGCTAATTGAAAAATAATTTTGATTATCGATGTCATTTGCTCCAAATGCATTATAGGATGGTCTTTTGCCTCTTAAACCAGAAATGACTGAAAATACAGTGATTAACACTATATCTCCACATCAGGAAGGAAGGACTGCAAAGACATTATTCTGCCACACCCCAGGATAATAAATATACTTCTGTATGGGCTTGTTGCTTTTGCATAATACTTCTGGCCATCAAATCAATCATTTTAGAGCCACTTTGTTTTTAATATCTCAAAACACACTTTTCTTTCTCTACAGCGAAACCTACATACCCCAAAGACTATGGTATGCCAGCTGAGATAGGCGCTTGTAAAGATACAACAAAATCACAGCTTTCTTCAAGGCAACAATAGTTTTGCCATTAGTTTTAATGGATTTCAGTGGATGGCCAGGATTTCACCCTACTATGGAACAAATCCACAGTTTAATGTGTAAGGGGAACAAGCCTGGAGGAGGATATTGTGAAAAGTGTAGTATATTAACTTGAAACTCTTTTCTTTCATTCTACTCTATAAAGCATTCACTGACTAATCCTGTGTCCGAAGACAATACTTATTGCCAAATTTGTTATAGGCATCAGAGCAGAGGGTCAGGATGAGAAGAGTCCTAAAAATCTATCATTTCACAAGGTTCCCAGAGTATTTTACTGACAGGGATCACTTCCTCCTGTCCCAAGAAGTAATTAACGCTAGGGAGAAGTGCAGTGACCTTCCAGGAACAAACCATGCAAGAACTAAAGGCAAGAGAACGTGTGTAGGCTGTAAAGCATACTATGGCTTAGTGTTTTGGATTAGTCGTAGGTTTTAAGAAAAAGTTTAGAAGCCATTTGTGATCTATGAATGCCTTTCCTCATTCTGGACACCATTATCTCAGTGTCCCATATTGAAATAGCCGGCTCCCCAAAAAATTTGGTTGTTGTTTTTGTGAGATGACAGTTTCATGGCTTCTTTATTCTCTTTTGACTTTATGTTCTTCTGCTGCAATAGACCACAGGCTTTTCCCCCTCCATAAATACACCCTTTCCCCACTTTTTATCATCTGCTAGCACTGCAAGTTTAACTGGTTGTGTGAGAATGAAATACTTTTGTGTTTTACACATCAGTAGAGAAAATACTCCGGAAAGAGAGAGTTAATAGATTCAGACATTGTTTGGAGAAGCATCCAGTAATTTGGTTGCTTATCTGCAGTCTAGCTCAACATTTCCAAATCTTTTTGGTCTGGATATCCAGATGGCAATTTAATGAGACTTTGAAATGAGGTTTACATTTCTTCTTGGTTTCAGTGAGATCAGAAATAAAACCAAGACACTTTTTTTTCTTAAGGAGGTTCTATACCTCTGCTAGTAGTCAAAAGGGAAATTGTGAAGAACGACAAAATTAAAAAAAATTAACCACATTCCTCTCCCTCAGTTCAAAGATGTAATTAAACTTGTTTACATCAGAGATCAAAGAAAAGTTCAGATAATTTTTAAATTTTTTTATGCAGGCTGCAATTGTCATTAATTCAAAGAGGATTTGTAAATGCTGGTAACAATAAACCCACATTCTTATTACTGAGCTATGCAGAACTACTGGGAGAAGATGTGCACAACATTTTATTTTCCTGGCTCTCAGAACTACCCTTTGCATGTTTCTTAATTTAAAGATATAGCAGGGTCTCAGGTAAAGCCAAATTTTCCAAGTGTGTAATTTAGCATATGAACTAGACTAGTATTATCTGGAGAAAAACGCCTCAACATGTTTATTTTCTTATTCTTGATTATGGGTATCGGTCTCCACTTACAAATTGAAAAAAAAAAAAAAAAAAACCCCGTTCCTTTTCAATTATTCAGGTTTAGATGTGTTTGAAGTCTGCCCCAAACTTTAGAAACTGGAATATCACTACCATACACACATCTTCAATTAAAAATCATTGTTCTAGGGTATAAATTATGAGGCATTTCAGTGCTTCTTAAAAATCATGGTGAAGAAATGTGTCAGCTAAAAACAGACAAGAAATTCAGAGTAGCAACCATTATGAATCTAAAAGACAGAAGGGGGAAGAAAAGCTCTGAAATAAGAACTTGGATTCTTATTTGTCTGGTTTTTTCAGTGATAAGATCCGAATTGAAGTCACAAGTCAATGCATCCCATTATCACCAACATCATCAATCTCTTTGAAGCAACGACCCATGACTTAGATGAGCTGACAGCTAGAAGGCAAAAAAAAAAGTTAGATTTCAATTCAACCAATAATTACAGCTCGAAGCACGGGGGTACCTGGATGCACTGTGGTGCTATGGCAGTTAGCTAATAACCCAGTGAGGTTATTTTGCTCCGCATTTAGGCAATGCCAAACTTCAGACTGATACTAATTAGCCTAATGCACAGCCCAGGGAAGTTTACAAGGAGAAAACAGGTTTCAATCGGCATTGAATCATACCTCAGTGCTTGGGCAGGTCCCAGCTGAACAGACCAAAGAAATTAAAGGGTTTTGGGTTTTTTTTGATTCTTTGGCGGAGTCAGCACAGGGAGCTGGTATTGCTTTTCTTTGCAAGCAGACATCCAGCCCTTACTTCAATAGCGTTACAGCAAAGTTAAATTTATCTCCATGCCATTGTTTGTTGAACTGCTAGATGTGCCGATGAAGTGCTAATCTTAAATGTATTTTTGTGTATCAACATTAAGATTGCGACAAAGGCCACAGAGCTGTTATGATATAGTATAATTTATAAAGGAAGACAAGTTAGAATTAATTCTTCTGTCCTCAACAGCTCATAAATGCAGGTACCTGCAAACTCCTTGATTCGTTAGTATGAAAAATGTTGTGAGTTTATCTATTCTGTGGATTCTCATGGTGATAGTTACTACACCATGTATTCAGAAAGGAGAAAACAAATAGTATCTGTATTTCAGTGCCTCTATTCAATGTTCTTTAATCACACCCTCAGAATGCCAATGTTTAACCACAACAGTATACTTTCACATGTATTTTTTAGGACTTTAGAGATTTATTTTTTTTATTTTCTTCCAAAAGCTGATAGAGCTCCTGATAGAGATGAAATATTGTAAGGGCTGTTATCTCTCCTATGACCTGGGATGTGAAGTAGTGGCATTAGGAAGAAATCAGATTGTTAAAGCCCATAGCTTACTGCCCATAGGTGCACTGAGTACAGTTTCACTTTGTCAGTAGGTGCAGTGGTTTTGGTGAGATGACTATTGACCAGCTCTCTTTTCTGCATGCTTAATGAGTGCAGCATCAAGACACGTGGAAACTGAAAACTAATTCTGATGGCCAATTTTCTGATTAGTCACATTCTTAGTATTTTTGCTCCCCTTGAGTATTTAGCTCTATAGAATCCAGATGCTCTTTGGATATTTTGGTTATTAACTTGTCAAGAGGTTGAATTTTCTGTCTCCATGTTCAAAATCTTTATGGAGTTATTTGAAAATATAATCTGTATTAGCTACTTTGATGTTTGATTTCTCTATAGATGATATGTAATGCAGTCCTAATAATTTTGGGTCTGTTTAACCTAGAGAAGATAATACTTGTCAATATCTAAAGGGCAGGTGGCAAGAGGATGGTGCTGAAGCACTTTTCAGGGTCTCTTCTCCCAGGGTCAGGACAAGGGGCAATGGGAACAAACTGGAACACAGGAAGTTCCATCTGAACTTGAGGGAAAACTTACTGACTTTGAGGGTTCAGAGCACTGGAACAAGCTGCCAGAGAGGCTGTGAAGTCTCCTTCTTTGGAGAGATTCAAAATCCACCTGGACCCCATCCTGTGCAACCTGCTCTAGCAGGAGGTTGGACAAGATGATCTCCAAAGGTCCCTTTGAACTCAAACCATTCTGTGATTCTGCGATATCAGAATACAAAAATATGTATCAGGCACACTAAAATAGTAATGGAACAATAACTGGAAAGCTCGGCTGCCTGCAGCATTCCAGAATCAAGAGGAAACAGGTGTATATAGTGAGGTCTCTAGATACCTTAAAGATTGTTAAGGAGGTAGAGTCTAACATAGGTGCTTTTGTATTAACATACAGTTGCTCTTAAAGCTACTTAAGAGTCACTTACTCTTTACTGCCCCTCTGGTGTGTTTCTTTTAGAAGCATTCATCAGAAAAGGTTCTGGTGATTGTCCCAGTGCTCACGCCCTTGAATGAAATATTAAACTCAATGTTCCCAGCTTATCTTGGGGAGAGTGGGAATGAAAGGCATTCTTGGGGCCTTTGCATTAGGGTTGAAATCTCTGTAGAATTTGTGTCTGATTGAAGTTGAAAGCCCATGTAAGGCATGTCCGGTTTACCTGGCTTTTGACACGTCTTCAGTTATGCTTTTATATATCAAAATTGAAGACATTGAGAAATCTTCCAAAATCATACAAAGTACTCCAGAGATAAAGGCCAGTATTTTATATATGGCTGTTACTGTTGAGTTAGTGTATGACGCTTATTTTTTCTTCAGTTTCCCAATCCATAACCATGACAATTTGTTTGAGACCTATCTGATTTGGATGCTAGTGGGAAATGAAAACTATCTAACCATAAAGATGGCGGGGACTAAATATTTTCCCCTCTCATATAATTAACTGCCTCAAGGAACTTGTCTTACCCAGTCTGTCACAGCAACAGGCTTGCTTGGATGTTGAACACCTTTAAAACTGGCCATTTCATGCCGAGAAGACCTCAAGGAGGTAGGTAGGCTTGTGCTAGGAGTGGATCAGCAACTAACCAAGCAGCTTGTTACCAAACACATCCATGGCAGTTTCTGACCCCTTGGCCCAATGAGAAAACCCCTTCCAATGTCTGGAAAAAAAGTCAGTTTGATTGTCCTCTTCAGATTCAAACTGATGTAATTCTACTTTGTCTATCTGAACCCTATTTGAACTATAATTTTCAATAGTGATGACACAAAATTTCCTGACTCCTTGTTCTCTGTTATCATAGATCATGTTACAACAACCTTCTCTTTATAAGAACAATTCAGTGAAAGAGCTACTAGAAAAGACAGACCCTCAGAAAATGAGGAAATGCGTGTATTTATGGCATGAAGGAGATAGAAATGCAAAATAGTATTTCAGTGAAGAGAATTATTACAGTATAAAGTATTATATCATGTTTGTAAGCAGAATCTTAAAGGTTTCTTTGTCAGAATTGTATAAGGAACATAAATATAACCCCTAGTATTGCTGTTACGATGTTTCAGTTGAGAGGTGTAGATGCATGATAAACAGCACTACTTCGTGACAACATTGTTGTTCTCATTTCTATATTAAGATCCAGGCACGCTGATTCTTCCTTTTTTGCTAAGAATATACTTGGGAATTTCTATAAATTACATATATAAATATGTTGTACATTACTGAATGTAGCAAAGAGATGTATTTATGTCTCCTGGCAGATCCAGAGCATTGCTTTGTCATCTCTCACACCACAGGACCACGCAAAGCAGCTCTGCTGTCCTGCCAAGATGTGTTGAACTATGTCTAGTGATGTGCTCTCTTCTGCTCCGCCACCAAGCAGAGGTTACACACCGTCTGTTTATAAGATGCTCATTACTCAATAGCGGTTCACAGCCAGGGTAAAGAAATATGTAAAACAGTTCAATTCTCCTGGCTCAGCATAAAGCACTTGTCAGAATTTGAGAATCCTCCCTAAAATCCATCAATAATTTGGCATACTCTGATTTTAAAATAGCAGAGTATGCTTTATAAATTATTCATTTTACCTACTGTTTTTACTACTCTTGATTTAATTGGAAAACATCTATGGGGTTGAAAGGGGATAAAAGTCGAGCTGTAATACAGTTATAGGCTCAAATGAGGAAGGAATAAATTATTTCAGAAAGAATCATCTGTGCACCATGAAAGCTTACATATTTTTAAGACTAATGATCAAATTGAATCTTACAGAAAGCTTGTGAATTACTAATTAACATTTTAAAAGCGTTTTATTCTTGAAATGAGACTTGCCCCTTCCTGCCAGTCTAACTGCAGAATGCAGTTAGTTCCAGAGCTGCAAAATCCCTTCACAAAACCAGTTCTCTTTGAAGCCCAGAGGTTTGGTCTGTTTTGCTGGCTTTGCAAAAACCAGTGGCACTGGGCTCCTAAAGAAAATATGAGTCCTTTGTGTCCAACTGAGCTTAAAGTTTCAAACAGCCCATTATATTTTTCTGTGTAGTGAAATCTCAAACTTATTGTATACGTGATTAAGCACAAATCAGTTCTATTTTGCAGAAGCAAATCCTGAAGTCTCTGGTTTGTCATCAATGATTAACACTCTAGAAATAAAGCACAATGCTCTCACGTGAGATGCGGAAGAGAATCCCCTCTTGGTAGCAGCAATGCACTTAATAACCTCCATGGATTAGTTGCATAATAATATAATCCCATAAATAGTAGATATAATCCCAATATCACATCCCACAATGTGCCTTAGATACACAAAGTTAATACTGAACATCTAAAGCCCCCAGAGATTCCAGCAAGCTCCTCCTTTAGCAATGTCTTTCCTATTCTCCATCGTCCCAGGAACCCAGAGCCAGGCAGTGCCAAGACCCTTGCAGCTTGAGAACAGATATGCAGCACCTTTAACGTCTCGTGTTGTGGCTGCATCTGCGCTTTGAGGTAGAGAAGTCCTGGACCTTGGCCTGTCCCCTGGTTTTGTCCTCGTACAAAACAGGGTGCTACAGGGTGCTGAGCCCATGGACAGAAGCATAAAGTGTGTTACAGGGTAGATCCTCACCACAGCATGGACAGTTTTGTCCAACGTCTGAACATCTCATGAAAATTCAGTCACAAATGGGAGTGTAAAGATTTAAACTCAAGTATCATGTTACTATCAAGCAAATGATCCTTGTATAAAAGTTATACGAAAACATCTATAAAGCATTTTTACCTGTCATTTCCAAGACTTTGGGGAAAAAAATCTTCCAGAATCGACACTGTTGTGCACGTAATTTTGTCAGTACCTCTGAAGCGTTGGTATTTAACGTCAGATATTTTTGTTCAGTACTGGTGAAGACTGGCCATCTGGTTCCATTACTCAGGGCCCCGTTTGGAATTCTACACGAGAAAAGAAACATTTTATTTGAAATGAGAAATCACCCCAGCACATCAACAAAGAATTATTTGGTTTATAATTAACAGTTATTCCAGTTTAAGAGTGTTAGTTTTGAATTACCGAAGTACACTTTTGTAAGCAGTAGCAGAAAAAAGGAAGATGCTTGTGATTTAACTTCATTTGAAATTAAAAAATTTGTATCCCCTTTTTGGGGTGTTCTGTGTCACCTAAGGGGGAACAAAGTTAATAGATGACCATAAACAAACTACACTTGTTGAATGTGGAGATTCTCAGAGTAGCTGTAAATTATGGGTGTCTTACAAACCAACCAACCATTCTGGGAGGTTGACTTGTTTGTGTTTTCGTTTGCATGTTGTTGATCCCTTCAGAGTGGACTAAATAGCTCAGTCAAAAATGCAACTAAAGGTATACTCAACAGCTAATCTTTGGATGAGAGCTATATTGGGAAAGAATTGTTCCTCGTTAAGAAGGAGATATTCCTCCTTCAAGTACATCGAGCCCTGCCCCCTTAGCAGAGAGCCAAACAGCCATGCTCTCAAATCTTTTGAAAACCAGGAAGAGGTTTTAAAACCAGCACTGCACATTAAAGGATCACAGCTGTTAGTATTAAAATAGTTGTGATAAATATTTATAATACGACAGAATTTACAAGGTTCTAGGGACAGACATCCAGTTTTTCCCCACCAAAAAGGACAATGTAGTACCTCTGACTAGAGAGAAAATAATTGGTTAAAGCGTGTAAAAAAAAAAAAAAAAAAAAAA
>NW_010428680.1:16161-30247 GCF_000710305.1 Buceros rhinoceros silvestris | reverse complement strand
AAAAAAAAAAAAAACAAAAAAAAAACCTGAATATGATTTTCAGACGATGATTTATAGTGGTTTAAAGTTGAAGAGGTTAAGAATACAAATTAACCAGCTTATGGCAGTGCAAGCAGGACTCCTTTTCTAGAAATAGATATCGAGGAATCTGGGGCTTAGGTCAGAGCAGCAGTATGGTGATTCTTGGTGGGATGAATTAAGAACAGTATTAGCTACATTAATTTTACTATCTCTACTTTTCACCAGGACCCATCCCAGAAGGTGGTGTCAGAGAGGGGTCCAGGGTGTGTGGGGGCCACGTGAATTGTGCTTGCCAAAAGTTGGAACAAGATACTGGTGTAGGTGGGAGCAGTCAGAGCGCAAGACTCATTCAGCTGCTGAAATAATATCAGTATCTCTCAGTTCATTCAGAATGAAGCAAGTTTTCAGCCCGTGTTTTAGCATCCTGGAGTCTTTGGCACTGGATGCTTCCAGAAATGATGTTAGAGCAAGAGATTCAGCACATCATTTCTTGAATTGCTCACCTCTTTACTAATTTTTCTTTAATTCAGCTCTGATTAACCTGTAGCACCCTTTTTAACTGCATATTTATTTGTGGCTCATGAGACTGATGACTTAAGCAGAGCTGACTTGCACTTCAGTTCAAGATCAGAACGCTAATGGTGCTGTCAGTATTCATTTAACAGCTTTTATGCTAGGAAATAAATCATGACATTCCACATTATGATTTACAGGTGGGGGAGGGGGATTACACAATGGCTACAGATGTATTTTACTAAAAATGATTAAAAGAACTGTCAGATGAACACGGGATTTTGAAATATGTGAACCTCTGCATTTTCTCTGCATTTCTAAGAGGGTCCTTGTAAATGTCCAGTACTTTCCTCCTTAGCTGTGTTATTGAAAATTTCCTGAGTTAAAAAGTAGCTCCCAGTTACAGCAAAACAAATAGATCAGAGGAGTATAATATTTAACTGGCAAGAACAAGTTATGACTATAACCTCATTGTTCTATCACAATTACTGTTCATTCCTTCTTGCTAATAACTTCACAATGAAAATTGCAATGCCCAGAATTCCCTCTTCTTTGTACTCAGCTTGAAGTTTAATAATATTCATATGGAAAATTAAAAATATTGTGAGAATATCTTTACTGAACAGGAAGGAATCCAGCATACTGCACAACTTTGTCTCTGTGAAACTGATTGGATGGACAATCTTTAAGAGAATGTAGGAAGTTGCTTCTACTGAAACATGGAAACATCCATCCTGTCACCTTTATGAAGTACTCAAACCTCTGTTCTTTCATCTTCTGGTACTACTCAATCATCTCTTCAGTACACTCCAGTGTTGCCCAACTCAGTGCTGTCAGTGAGGCCTGAAGATGTGGCCTGAAAGGGCTTGGTCCACACACCTTCAGCACAGACCTCTGTCAGGGGCATCTGCCTCGTCAAACACTAACCTGGTCAGGGAAGATCTTCATTTTGTTTGGAGAAAATGTGAGCTGCTTCACTGAATGTTTTAGAAAGAAGCTGGCTCCTCTTCTACACACCTTTAGTGTTTGCAGGAGCAAGTCTTACAGCAATTAAGAAATACAATTATTTGAATTGCTCCCAGAGGAGAAATACAAGAGAGGGAAAAAACCAAGCCACCTGTGTTTAAACTTTGGTATAAACAGAATTTCTTTCATTACTTCAGCTACTTTTTTTTCCTTTGCATATGCCCTGAAGTTATAGGCTTTCTCCACTCTCTGATAGTGGTCCAGCAGCTCCTTTATTGTTAATTATTTTGTTAAGATCTTTCTTTAAGGTAGCCAGACTTATTTTCTCATTAACTCAAACAGTATCTTTGTGCTCAATCTCCTGTAAAGCTGCTCTCGTTCTACCTTTACACGTGTATGTGCTCTCACTGAAATTGTGAGCCTCATTTACCTTGCGCTCAGTGGAAGTTTTCTGGTTACGCACTGTTACTAAGATCAGGTTCTTCCCCCTTTGAGTATGCTATGTCCATAACTGTCAATAATTTAATACTCAAGGCTCATTTGGAGTAAGTAGACTAGAATTGACATAGGAGGGTGGGCAGTATTAGAGGAGCTTATTCACTGATCAGTTCTGTATATTTAATGTTCATCTTCAACAACTTGAAAAAGTTAATTTAGTTCAGAGGGAAAATGCAACAACCTGAACACAGTTCTGTTAATGTGAACAAACACACATACATTCTCATTAATATGATCAATATAGCCTGAAATACAATACTAGTTCACTGCAAACATGAATGTTCACATAGCATTACTTTAACAGATGATTTATCATACATATACACAAAAAATATGTAGTTTGTCATCTTTTTTTGGTAAACATTAACGATATAAAATACCTGTAAAATATTCACTTTGTGAGGGAGCTGCGAATAGTTCTCACTTTGTTCTGGTATCACTGTTCCACAGAGAGGTTCTTTTGTACTCTTAAGTTATATTTTGATATAGTCCACAAAAAAATTTTCTCTGGTAAGTCTCCTGAAAACTATTTTAGGCATCATTTACCTTCCTAATGAGTGCTGTAAACACTAACTGTACCATGCACGAGCTTAGGTTGTCCCGGGCTTTCATTGCGTTCCTATTTAGCTGCTCTACCTGTAAATGGCTCAGGTTAACAAGTTGTGTTCTCTAGAGGAAAAGAAAAACAAAACTCGCATCCTTTTAGCTGTCTAACACAGATAAATTATACCAGCTCCACCTCGCTAAGAGATTCACAGGCTGAGCCACAATTTTACCTCCAGTCATTGGTAGCCCCTTCCTCTAGACAGACAAATATTTGCTCTGCCTGGCTGAAGCCGTTCACGGAGATATTGCTTCCTGAGAGGAAACGTACCATAATTTCACCTGAGCAGTGTATTATTGCTCTTAATTTTCTCTTCAGTTGCAGCTGGTTTCCCCCCCTCCCCCTCACCTGCTCGGAGAAGAGCTCAGCAAGCTCGTTTGCCTACAGTTCACCCTGTAGAGGATTTCGCATTGCTCCCCATCGTGTGGAGCAGCGGGAAGCTGGCCTCTCTTCCTCCTTTCTGCCCTCATTAGGGGAGCAGTCACAAATGCTTTGTAAGACGATTTCTTCTGCAGGTTCTCACCAGACTGGTGTTCTGCTGGCATGGGTCTTGTTATCTGAACAGGATGCCCACTGAGATTAATGAGAAGCTATGATAATGCCACTGAGCCTGCTGCTTTGCCTGTGTAGTAAGAGTTTAAACCAACTGGAAACCTGTTCCTCCTCTGTGAGACTTTATTGACTTCACCAGGGTGGTAACTGCTGATGCTCAATTCCAGTTTGGCCCCCTTTTATTTTAAACAGCTGGTTTAAAGGGAGGGCAAAGTGAATAGAATCGTTTTTATTAGCTTCCATGATTCTTTGCAGCTGTCAGGCAGTACTGGTTGTTTTTCATGGGATGGTTCATGGATGTTTTTCATGCACGTTCTCTACAGTTGCATTACAAAGTCTTAAAAAATTATGGAAATAGTCAGCTCAGCATCAACTAAGAAGCATACTGTAAACATTCCACCCCAAGTTTAGATCTGTACGTGTCTATGCTGCAATCAAAGGAGCTGCTGAAGATCATGCAGTTGAACCCAAGGTGGCTTCAGAGAAGCCAGGTGAAGGGTTACCGGTGCCATTTACAGCCCTGCAAACACTTGGGCAGCAGGACAGGTATAAAACCAGATAGGACTGAACATAATTAATAATGTCTTTGTGCTTGTGGAAATACATAATTAGTTGCTTTTTAAGTATCATTGTAAATTTGGGTTGTGTAGTCTCCAAACAGATTTTTCAGCCAGATAAAAGGGAGTAAGAACACAGAGTAGAAAAATCCAAGGTTCAGGACAAATGAACAGAAAGGTGACAAGACTGGGCTGTCAGCTGGGCTTATAATATCAATAATCTTGTTGAGTAAGGGGTTGGAAGCAGAGTGATGTGGTTTACAGCAGAAGCAAAGATGCCAACCTAATGACTGGTTATCAAGGCTAAGCTGTCACTGGTAAACAAGCCCGCTTGCTTTAATGAAGACACGGGTAGATTAAAAAGAAGATAAGATGGTTTGGGCTCCTGGATAACCTCATAATTTGATGGGTCCCCGTCAAAGCTCTGGCATCCAACTCTGCTCCTCCCAGGGATGGGCTATGCCAGGCTCTTGTGCTTCTTTCTCCACTACAGCCACAGCCTGAGAGCCTCTTGCTGGTGCTTCAGTTAGGAATTGATCCCATTGACTTCAGAGGAGTCACAACAGGGTTTTTTTTCCTTCTTTTCCACTTGGACAGACGGACACTCATAATTAGCAGGAGAGCTAAGGAGGAGCACCAGCAGCCCTGTGCTGCCTCAGCCCTCCGGAGCACCACTCACCGCAAAGGGGTGCGAAGAGTTTGTGGCATTAGTCAAGCAAGCGTATCCAGATGTCTCACGTAATTTCTAAAGGCCACAACACATGATATTTATATCTATGTTTATTTTCTCCTTGCAACACAACATCAGCCAGGCTAACAGCAATTTCAGGATATGGCGTGGTCCCCAGGGGGACAATGGAGTAGCCACAGTGCAGGTTTGTGTAAGGCTTTGCTCAGATGGTACCATTGGGAGCTTAACAGATACTTTCCAGCCTAGTCCTATTAAAAGAAGAGCAGATTTTACCATTAAGTACTAGTTGAATCCTCTCAAATCCTCAAACAATTTGGCTTAATGCCAGTTTCTTCATACCAGGCTCTTAGTTTCAGATGACTCACTATTAAGTAGACACCAGAGAGGGCCATGAGGTTGAAGTCCTTCAACCTGAGGAGCAGTCCTAGCTATTGAAACCAAGGAAATGAACCTCTTCTGGAAACTTTCTTTAGGAAGGATAAGAAGAGAAAGGATGAAGAACTGTGTAAGTATCTCCAGAAGCTCTAATTATTGTATAAGCTTTTGATTCAGAGCCTGAGATCTGTGTAAATCTGGAAGGATCTCACTGAGTGAATATGTAGACTGCCCCTACTGAAATATCACCATCAGTTGGGTCCACCTATGTGTGATTCAATATAATGAATTTATTCTTAGATTTTTGAAGTTCAGAACATTTTCAAAAGTCTGCTAATCCTCTACCACCCGCTAAAGTGATTCAATGGACTCCCTGGATGAAATCTTTTATGCCAAAATTTCTTACACTTTGAGGCTTTTTTTATTAGAAACTGCAAAAGCAAAGACAGGATGACAGAGACACTTTCCTGTCTATTATCCAAAGTTTATGAATTGGCCCATTTAGACAAGATAGGGGGAAGCATCACCCCTAAATAAGTTAATTGGAAAATTGATACTGTCACTGAGCAAACACATATATTAATTTTGATGTCACTAATGCTACCAGTATCACGACTATGAAGAAGTGGGGAATTTAGAAAAAATGTTGTGTTTAAGAACACTGTTTTATTTGAGTTCAACTATTGCAAGAAAATAGTAACCAGCTTCTGAAAACCTGTAGTAATTAAAACTTTCTGATTTACTGTGATGCAAAAATTGTTGGTTCTGATCCTGCAACATTTGAGCCTTACTCGAATTCCCACTGTAATGAATGAAAGGACTCATACGATTGAGTACTACAAGTTTGAGAGAGGTTGCAGACTTGAATCCTTCAAATTACTTTTCTTACGCAGCTGGATATGGGAAGTTCATTATATTTTCTTCTGCTCAGTTCTCATGGATGACATGCCAGTTCATAATCTAGCGATTATAAAGTGCCCCTGAGCACAGCAAAAAGGAAACTGCCTTGCAAGATTTATCATAGATAAATATTATTTCTTCTGCTGATCCTTGAAGAAACCTGTAGGATCCAGCTGGCACACTTTTGAACTGACAGCAACTGGAGAAGGACCTTTGCAGCTAGGCTTTCTTACACCTTCACAGGCTGAATACAGCTCAGGATATTTCTCCCTGATTCCAGCTTGGTGACAGCAGTTTTATGTTCAAATGTCTTAAATTATCGTGGTTTGTGCTACTACAACCTTTATCAGTTTCAGGAAGTGAAGCAAAAAGCTGCTGCTTCTTTTTTGGTCTTATTGTGTTTCTTATATGGAAACCATCTAGTTGAAATGATTCTTGCTTGTGCATGTCTTGGTACTTATTTGTGAATTCCTGCTATATATATGAGGGAGTGTAGGGTAGGTATTTGCCATAAATAATACAGTATTTGAAAAATTTAGATTCAAGATGACCTGCCTTAGCTCTTTCAGAGTGCATTTAAGTGTTCAGTGCCTCGTACCCCTGGCTCCTGGACTGGAGTCTGCTCTCTTTTATCAGGAATATTAATGGGACAGGTTAGCCAAGCCAGAGCTATGAGCCCTTCAGATGCTACCTGTGTGTTTCTAACCTCCTGAGCCTATGCTGGCACTCCTGCGTGTAGGTCTCCTCCGCTGTAAATATGCTCCAGCCGAACCTCGTACAATTTTGGAAACTCCTGCCCCAAACTCCTGTATCTTTGTAGCATTTGATGGGATGAGATGACAATACAAGGTCCAGAAGAGCAGTCCCACCATTCTGCCTAAGAGTCACTATTACTAGAAATTGAAAGTGAGTTAAAACATCTTTTCCTGAACAACTGGTAAAGTTAAACCTGACCAGAACTTCCTCTAAATTTAGCTCTAATGATGAGAATCCACATTGACTTAAATGAGAATGATGTTGTCCAAATATCGTCTGGGTCCCTCTCAGTGAGGACTATCAGACCAGTGTCCCCTGTCTTCTCAGTAACTCTATACTACAGTCCTGAAGTCCTGACAGTCAGAAGATCCTTCAACAGCTCAGATGGTGCATCCCAGGTATATGTATGTTCTGCGCCATTTTGGAGAGGGCGTAAAGAAGAGACAGAGACTGTGCTGAATCTCACAGCTTTCTCATCACAGCATTACTTCTGGCCAAAGAAAAGAAAGCAAGCTCTGAAAATGGAAAGAGTCTGTGATGCTGGAGGCTGCCACAGTAGGAAGAATGATTGGCAAGAGGAAAAGGAAAAAAATAAACCCAGCAAATAATATTCTATTTAATGTTATGACTTCAAGACAAAAGATACGAAGTTAAATTGAGTTGAGGGAAATGGATGGAATTTTGTCATTAATGTGGAGATAATTTTAAACTACCAAAAATATGTTTTATCCTGTCTTCAGAAACACTTAGCTCTCTGTGATGTCTAATATGACATACCTACAACATACAGTTGTAGTCATTTACACATTTAGATTCTATATTGAGAAAGCAGAAAAGAATTTTCAAAAGTATTTTCCTCCTTCTTAACCTGCCTTGTACCTGATGTGTTTTTTTCACATGATGTTTGAAGACCAGTCCAGCACTTTTTGAGGTGAATCAACTCGCTAATTAGGGGCTGATCCAAATCCAAACAAATGGAACAGATTGATTGACTTCAAAGCTTTGGATCAGGTCCCAGATGGAGAAATACCTGTAGCTGTTTACAAAAGAAGCTTGTCTCCTCCTGGACGGAAGTCGCAATGATGATTTCACACCTTCTCCAGGTTCTGATGTGAATATTCACAGTTTGTATTTACATCACATTTGAATAAGTATTAGAGAGGCAGCACTATGGTTTAGTCCTTCTCTATTCTAAGGGAATGTTCTTGCCTTTTTTTAATGTTCCTGTAAAGTATTTTGTAAGATCTTTATGCCCTTTGACATAGTATCAATTTCAGCTTTCAAGGACCACTTTTCAAAGCTGCTATTTTTTTATAGTCTTGGCAGCAGCAAGAAATCAAAAGAAACTCTAGTTTTAGGTCTTGCTTGTAGAGGTTGAAGGCTATTTAGAATTGAAGGTGCTGAACCCTATTGAGACCTTGAAGGAGGAAGTAACTTCCATAGAAGGTAAGTAAAAGAATAAGTAGACAGGGAAGCACGTAGCGCTTGGCCTTTTACTCATCCTCTGAAATTGTCCTACCTCCTCTCCTACCTCACGTCTTTCTCATGACCTGGAAAAACATAAACATAGAGTATCTTAATCTAGAATTGTTCCCTGGGACAAACCTACAGCGAGTGTGTAAAAGGAGAGAAAAATGTTTTTATTGCCATGGAACTATTAACACAGCGTTGTAAATTCCCAGTGGCTTTGGTAGAATTTGTCAGCCCAGCTGGTTGTGAGAAATACGTGAGAGTACAGTATTCACTCTGACTGCTGTTTCCATCTCATATTTTCTCTCCCATTAATAGAGCTCATCCCAGACACTCAGAAATTGTTAGATAAATGGATTCTGTGTTTTCCTTATCTCTAGAGACCAAATTTTCAATACAGACTGTGTGGTAGATACTAAACTAGGATATAATTTTTGAGATTTGTTTTCAATTGTAATTGGCCTAATCATGATATCTTGTCAAGATGAATGCTCCACATAGCCCTGCACCAAATAGAATCCTCTAGATTCATTGTGTCCTGATGGACTCCATCATAGCAGCATTTTTCTTGGTACTTTCCAGTACTGCCACTGTTTTATTTCTGTCAATGGTAGGAAGAGCATGAGTCACAAACTTCAACTACCACGTAGTCTAGGCTGAACTGAGCGGTCTTATAAATGAAGCCATTAGGTAGCTTTCAGTAAAGTGTGTGTTATTGCTTCATCTGTCACAGAACCACTGATATTTCATGACGAGAAATGTAAGTAAGCTATAGTGTTCATAACCCCCCTCAAAAGATTTTTTTAAAAAAGTATTTTCTTATCTGTTATGAATTCATTATAGGTTTGACATTTACAAATAGAAGTGACATGTGACTCTTTGACAAATGCATTCAAGTTACATCCCAGGGTTATGACATCCTCTGAGTCTGATTGGAACTACGCCAAGAGGGTGATCTCCAAATACCAACATTTGGGCTGAGAGTCATGCAGACATGCTCTCAAGAAGACATAGCGTGTACAAAGAGGAGTATGACTGAGCCTATTCAAAGTCGTTCTCTTTCAAAACTGATGGAGATTTTGTGGACGCTGTAGTATTCAAAGTACTTCATAACTAGGAAAAAACAACTGTTAACTCTAAACATTTCCAGTTGTTTAGAAAATTCACTTGGAGGCTACTTCTTGAGAACCCTGCGGTGAGTAACATTCCTGAGAGGCAGATACTTAAAACTTCATTACTTAAAATAAAAACCACAGTACTTGTACAGCAGCTCCAATAGAAAAAGGATCTCTCTGGTGTCAACCTGAGGCAACACTCTTTAGAGTTCCTATTGGATGAAACTAGGAAGTTGTCTTATGTTTCCTCAAGGAAAAGTCGAGAATGCAGATGGTGGACAGAGATGTCTGGGACAGCAGATGACGGCAGCTTTGAATTTTACGTCTGTGCTAGCATAGAAATGTGTAACATCACTAACTGTAAGCATGAAATCCCCAATTTATTTTTGTGCACTTTCTAGATTTGTGCGGACGGAATCTCACAAATCCTGTGACTAAATTGCTAGCTGCATTTACTCACAACTGACTTCTCTTACAGCTGATTGAAAAAAAAAATTAAACACCATATTGAACTACCGTCAAAAATATGGTGCTGGGTAACCTCTGTTGCTCCTCATTTCCTCTTTTCTCCCCTTTGCCACTTCCCTGAAACAAGCCAATCTCTTGTGCTGGGGAGTAAATTAAAATGTGTACTCTAAGGTCTCCGTTCTCCGTGTGAAGTTTCTCAGTGGGACTTCAGATTAATGTTCCAGAACCACCTGAAAAAATGGGGTTTGCAGGACTTTTAGACTTCAATTTCTGCCTTTTGATCATGAAACAAGGACTAAGGCGCAGAATAGCAACACGGAAGAAGAGAGCCCCTAAAAAGCGGATTAACTGTAGGAGAACATTAATTAGAATTTCACAGTGACTTTTGCAACCATGTGTTTACATGCCTGCAAAAGTTACGATATAGGGAAAGTAATCCCTAATCCTGGATTATCTCTGAAGTTTATTGCTCTTCTGTGTGAACCTGCCTTACACACAGCTCATAAGAAGTTCATGAATGCATTTCCTTCATTTCGCTGTTCACAGGTTCTTTCACCTCCCCAAAAATGGTTAGCAAGTCTCTCACAGTTTTTCTTCTATCTCTTCTTTTTTTTTTGCCTTCTTTTTCTCTTCTTTATGGCTTTTCCTGTTCACCTAGCCTCTTGTATCAGTCGGCATTTCCCTCTCTTGTTTTCCCACCTTCCTTACTCATGTACTTTCCTTCAAACACTAAAATATTTCCATCCAGGCTTCTTATTCCTCTCCCAAATTTGAGATAGCGATTGTACCATGAATTTATTTCAACTCTTGGAAGAGTTGTGTCTCTCTCTTCCTCTCGTCTCCCCAAACACACCCGTGTGTAGGCTCTGTGCCAGGTCCTGGGCACAGCAGGGACGGATGTCCAGCATAGGCTCTTCTGTTTATCTAACGTAAGGGTAGGTAAAGCCATACCCAACATATTTTCCTCTCCTCTTTTACAGGGTCAGCCAAAGCCAACACAGCTCTACAAAACCCCACCTCAAAGAAATTTGCTTTATCATTTCTTTTTCTTGTGCCTGGGCATTCATGGTTGTGTGTCTGCCTCTGACTGCAGTCCACCTTGCTCAGTCCCAGAACTGGTTTTAATCCTGCAGCCTTTGACAAGTGTAGTAGAGTTCACCCTTTTCTATAAAGAATTGTCAGTGTTCTATTCCAGGCAAACCTTTGCATTATAGTTTTAGGTTTCAGTTTTATGTCTCAATTACTCCTACAAAATCCGGACATTCCTTTAATACATGTTCTCATCTCATGTTTGAAAATAATAGTTTGACTCATCTGTTGTGGAGAACAAAATCTGTACGGATGGAACTGCACATATGGACAGTAACAAGACATCTTCTCATAATTTTGCAATATTTGTAATAATATTAAACCAATCTAAACAATTTGTATCCCAGACCTATTTTCAAAAGATGATTGAATCAAACACTCCTGGTTTCAGTTTTTAACTCAATGACAGTTTGTCAGCTTGCAAGCCAGAGAGAGAGAGATGGCTGCCAAATGCAGTGCCTAGTTACTGATTTTTTTTTTCCATGATGCACTATTTCCAAACAGATTGCTAAAAAGATGTTTCCATTACTGCTTTTGAATATAACAATGTGTATGGGCTCTGGTCACTTTAAAGACTTGGAAGTGATGGTGGAGAAATAGGAGTGAATTTCCTAAAATTTGAGCTTTCTTTTTGTTCCTGACTATAATGTCTACAATTTTTAACGCTGTCCAGAGGAGGTTCCAGTGACAGACAGCAAGTGTGAGAATGCAGGTGCCTCTTGGGGTCAAAATTAAAGCTTTGTTTTTCTCTAATATACAAAGGGAAGACTCCCCTTTCCATCTATCTTTTTATATTCTCAGAAACCTCTCTCATTCCTGATTTATACTCTGTCAGTTTTTACCTCACACCCAGTAATCTTCTGTTCTGGCTTCTTGACCTGATCCAGTGAAACCACTAGTTAAGATGACAAATGTCTTATTCTAGAGAAATACGAGATGCCAGAACCAGCAGCCTCAGGGAAAGCCTCCCTTGGTCCCTCTGAGCCCCAGCTCCGGTGTGTTTGAAGACCCTGTGAGGACCAGCACCAGGTCTCGGCTGAGTGGCTCCAACCCAGGCATCTCTCTGTGTCCCTGTGAACACGGGCTGATCTCAGGAATAAATACAACCCACAGTAAATTTCTTACCATGGAGTAGCTGAGAGGTATGTAAAACTTCCTAGTTACTGAAGTATTAGAAAATGAAAAGGGGTTGGAAATTTTTATTTCCTTTTTGCTCCAGTATACTCATTCGTTTCCATGCATAGAGTATACAGGTCCCCAGTTCAATCTGCTGTCTGGACTCTCTATCAGGTGGTTGTTTTTGTTCTCACTGTTCTGAAACGACTCTCTATAAACACGTTGTGATAAGTTGGTAACAAAAGCAGTGAAATTTATTGTATGTCTACCGGTGGAACATCAGGGAAAGGCAATAATAACCAGGCAAAGTGCTTCAGAGCTTTAGTGGGACAATCAAAGCCTCACAAATTCCCCTAAAACATGGGAGGAAATATTTCAAAGTCTTCACTTTATAGAAAAAGCAGCAAAGATTTGTTTCAGCGGTTGTAAAACTGGCAGTGAGACAAGTTTTGCCAGTTTTCTTTTATCTGAAACATTTTTCACAAAGCCTTAAAAGTATTATCTTTGTATCTTCCACTACATTGTTGTTTGAGTTTTCATCTCATCTACTTTGTCTGTCTCCTTGTCACTTTACGTCACTCATGTCTAAAGAGCACAGGTACCAAATCTAATGAATAAAGTAACGCAAAAGGCATAACCTAGCAACCACTGGTTTAGGATGCCATATATTTTTTCATGATAAATAAAACTTCCTCTTACCCGAGTTAGCAGAGCATTCGGCTGCTGCTGATGGATAGTACCTGTTAGTGTCACTTGCTTACTTTCAAAAGCTTTCTGAACAATAACAAAAGTGCAGCAGCAAAACGAATTTTAAATGTGTTTAAAAAGAGAAATTTAAATCCTTTCACTATGGATTTCATAGGAAATAAAGTCTGATGGAAATGGCTTCAGGAGAAGACCACTGAAAACTGCCTTAATGCTATGAAAAAGGAACTTTAACACAATTACACTGAGCCTGATCTGGTCCCTTCCCTATGATATCGCACTATGGCTTCCTGCTTAATACAGTTTGGCCACATCTCTTTGCCTCTCTAATTTTGATGTCTGGGATTTTATCAAATGATTTTAAGGCTAATGCTGAATACAGTTTGGCCACATCTCTTTGCCTCTCTAATTTTGATGTCTGGGATTTTATCAAATGATTTTAAGGCTAACAATAGATATTCCTCTGCCAATGTTCTTATAGACAAGAATCAGCTGAGGAGACCCTAGGGCAGGGTAAATGGAGGAATTTTAATCAGAGTGTAAATCAAGAACATCGATTTTGGAGTCTGTGCTTTCCTATAACCCAAATATTTTATTATATTTGATTTATTCAGACAGCACTAGTAATAACTTTTTCTCTTCCTTTGCTGGTAAAACAGGGACTTTTGAAGGTGGGATGACAAAGTTGTTCTTTCAAGGCTCAAATACATGAAAAAAAAAGCTTTTCATGAAATTATGCTAATAGCACTAGGTAAGGCTGGGATACTTGGTCAACCTTACTTGATACAAAAAGTTCAGCCAATAATAATTGTAGTGATAATGAAACAGCAAAAGAGATGGAAAAGGAATTGCCACACCTGGAAACTTTTGTCTTCCAATCCCAGGAATTTATTGGTGCACCTTAATTGACATCCAATATCCACCTGTAGACTGACTTCACACTGTTCAGCCAGGATGTTCCTGCCTACGAATTTTCTCCCTCAGTACATTGAATCCAAATTTAAAGTGAAAAGGTCATTGGAAGATACAAGTGTTCAGCTGCCAGTAGACTTTAGATACCAGCACACCAGGGAGGATGGGAATGCCAGGACTGGAGGGTAGAGGCCCTTTTGGCTGTGCTGGGAAGGGCAGGAACTGGTTGCATGTCTCACAGAATAAACCGATTACTGGAGTGATGCTCTTCCAAACACCGTGAATCCAAGCATGGTATTTTTCTCCACACATAGTATACATCCTTTCAAGAGACTAACAAAATCTGTACCAGTGATTACTTAGATCTGCTCTTGAAAAAAATCATATTTCTGAGAAGAAATCGGACCCAGGAGGCAGTCTGCTTTTTTTCATTCTTCTCAGACTATGTGGTATGAAGTAACATTATTTTTACGGGTAACTACTGCAGACAGTGATAAGCAGCCTGTCCCTACGTGCGGTAACAGAGGTAGTTAACGGTATCCATAGTTCCCAGGGGTTCCCAAGCTGTTGAATCCTGCAGAATTCTCATGACTGAGAAGCAGTGGCTTATTGTCAAGAAGACTCTCTCAGCAGGGTCTTCACAGGTCTTACAGACCATGTAGATATATGGCAGATTCCTAAAAATGACACTATTCCTGTGGGTACTTTAGGGAGATACTGGTGTGTAACTCCAGCATCTAACTTCAAGCCTCGTAGCCGAAATGTCTGTTCCCTTCTC
>NW_010428680.1:12904-16066 GCF_000710305.1 Buceros rhinoceros silvestris | reverse complement strand
CCTGCTGAATCTTCTACATTAACCATTCTCCATTTGTATTAAAAGATAGAAAGTTTTTATCCCTGCTAATCTTCCAGCAAAAATGGTCAGTTATCACTGATGTTTATATTTGGCAAGGTTGTGAAATAAGTGCCTAATGACTTCAGAAATTGCATCAGCCATTTGGGAGCTGTGGTCAAGTGGGAAGCTCTTGGGCTTGCTGACAGTCTGCATTTGTTTACTGAGGAATGTAGAAATCAAGAATTTCCCAGACACTTCTCTTTTTCTCCTTGACATATTTTTCTTTTGTTCTTATGTGACATCACGTATTTCTAAGAAACAGAAAATGTCCCTACCAGGTGTTTGGACTGTTGCCTTTTCTTACCACCATTTTTATTCCTGGTGCTTGTGTGAGAATGAAACCCAGAGATCAGTAAGGTCAAAGTATGAGCTTAAAGCCCCCTTGTGAGATAGAGGGAGCCATGGGCTGTGGTACCAGCGATGACACAGAACACACAACTTTGCATGCGGCGAGCTGAGCCACCTCTTGGTCCCTCCCAACCAGAATGTGCCAGGAGAAAACGGATTTCTTTCAGCTTTTGTTGACTCTTCCTTATCTCCTTTCCCCTGCAGGCTGCTCTTTCCTCCCTTGTGCTTTCATATTTCTGCACATTAGAATATTAGGTCAAACACCCTCACTGAAAATTGTGCTGTACAACATTTCTGATTTTCATCTTTTTGCTTCATTTTCTTCTCATCTACTGGAGGCATCAATGGTAAAGCAATTTTCCCCTCAGATGTTTGCCCTTTGATCATGCCAGAGCTTACTATAAACGTTATGTCAAACAGGGCTTTCCCAGTTCTTTATAAATGTTTATTGTGTGCTCAAAGGTGACAAGAAAACAAGATCAGCTATTACTTTTGGAATTAATATCAATTTTTATTTTCCCACTCACTGTATGTTATGAATAATGTGTAACAGAGCCCAAGGGGTCTGTGTTCTGGATGATGAGAAAAGTGCCACGTAATGGGTTAATACCAGTCTGATCTTTTCCTGTTACACAAATTGCATGATTGTATTGTTTACCCTAATAGTGGTGGTTTTGATATCTTGGTGGAAGCAGAGGGAGGCTTGTTTGCTGTGGAAACCACTTGAAATTCAATCTGTAGGCTAATCTAATTATAGTGAATGATAACTAGACTAGATGACAGGACTGTCTTCCATAAATTTAAAGCTGAATGTACCTTATGTTGTCTAATTTTAGCTAGCTGCAGCATCAGGGGCAGTGTACTCTATTTTGTAGAGCAGGTTATGGAGATTTTTATAGAGATAGACATAAAAATTAGATATATACATAAAATTTATATTCATATATATACAATTAAATATGTGCATATATATATAATCCAGTGAAAAACAATAGTTCACAGAAATGTAAATATTGTTCTGCAAAATCCAATATAGCCTTGAATTTCTCTTTTCCTACTAAGAAATAGTTCTGTTTAACGGAAAGATCTGCAGTCTCTGGTGTAAGATCCTCACTGCAAACTCATGTAGGGCAGGTTGTAAAGCTGCAGGAAATAATATACCACCAGTGTGCTCTCTGCTAAGGGCCTAACGACACCAACGTCAAGGCAATGTTGTCATAGCATGTCTTCCTGATGCAGGAACCATTACCGAGCTTCACCGGACCTCGCTGTGCAGACTTCATCTTGGGAATCTATCAGATGCATTTTTGGCATTGATAAATCAACTGCACAGCTCAATTCCAGAACATACGCCCCTGCTGAATGCTTTTCTCTGTGCTAGGCTCTTTCACACCAAATTCATATGGAGTGGTGTCATCAGGCTCTGAGTAAAGAGGGAAGCAGGAAGAGCTCATAGATTAAATTTTAGATTAAATTCTACAAGAATAAAGCTTGTATTAAAACATTATGCATTGGTGATTCTAGCTATCTGCATGGTCATTTTCTGAGTTCTAATATGCTCATAACTTACGGTGAAAAGAACATTACAGGCTCCAACATATAAAGGGAACTGAAATTGTTAATGTAATTAATGTTCTCACATATCAAGGCCAACAATCAATCACACCTACTGAGAAGCCAATCAGTCAAAAAAAGCATGCCTATGAAAATAAGCCGTTAGTTCACCTTGGACTGTAACGTGAAGGGACCACGCAGGGCTCAGGCAGCAGCCGGGCTGCCACAGGTTGGTGCCAGCCACCAAACGCAGCGTGTTTCAGAGCCAAAGCAGAGCTGCTGCCGAAGGGGGGACCATCGGATCAGGGCAGACGCAATCGCTGCTGGCACAGCAGCTCCTGGCATAACATCCCGGTCAAGACAAATAGTACTATCCTTGGATGAGGAAGCAGGGGAATATCAGGTTGAACTAGAGGGAGTGGATGACAGCTGTAATTAGGACTCTTTGGGGATGAGGGTGTTCAATTCCAACAGGGAGAGTTCCAACAAGGTGTTGACAAATCACAGTTTTAAAGAAGATGCATAGTTATTATTTAAGGGCTTGAAAAAAAGGCATTATAGTGAAAAACCTCAAGAGTATCACCTGCTTTATTTAACAACTACAACCAAAAAAAGGATTAAGGGTTATTTGAATAGAGCCTAGAACTGTCTCTGTATGGAACACAAATCATAATGCAAGTCTTAGAAATGGTCAAACAAAATATAGTGTCTGGAAAACGGAGAAGTAGAATAGGCAAAACACAAAACTTCCTTTTATAACTGTAACAGGTTTAAGTGTAATTAAGCTTTAAACAACCTACCAATGTTTGTTCTGGATTTTTCATCACTGGAAATGTTTAAGTTCTGGCCGTGTTTTGTGTTAGGTACTATGGTACTATGGTTATATGGACTGAACGAGCTTAGTGGTCTCCTCTGATTTTCAATCTATTAAACATAATTAGAATTTGCTCCAAAGCTGATTTCAATCTTTACAAATCTAAGTATTCTTCGCAAATCAAAAGAAAAGTCCACCACGGAAGTAAAATTATTGCAGGATTTTAAAATTTAAGTTAACTAAGCACTTTTAAAGTGTTTAATTTTCCCTTTCTCAGGAGAGAGCAGAAACCAAGCTTCTGAGAAGACAAGATACCTCCCCATCCCATCAGGCTCGCAGCCTTGAGACTGATCCTCCACGACTGTAGTAGTGGCTGGGGTTTTTTT
>NW_010428680.1:0-12842 GCF_000710305.1 Buceros rhinoceros silvestris | reverse complement strand
TGTTTTTCTTACCACACTGAAATGTTTACATTTCAAACCAAATATTGGATTGAGAGCTCCACAACCCTCCCGAGCAGAGCGAGGGCTGTCTCACTTCTCTTGGACACCAGCTACACAGACTGAATTGAGGGGCGGTATTTAATCCATTTCAAACATCCAAATGAAATATGTTTATTTGCTTATGCAGGCTAGGACATATTTCACTTACAGATGAGTCTAATGGAAATGGCAGGTGATTTTTCACTGTCTTCAGTGAAACCCAGGATTATACTTACAGCACACATGGGAAGATAGGCTTTCCAAAAAGAACACCCTGCTATTCCAGTCTCTACAGCATGTGAATGTAATATACCTCCATATTATACACCTGCCTGTTCTGAGCAAATTACACCTTGAAGGAAATTGGGATTTTTGCTCCTACTTCTACTGTTGGAAGTCTTTCCTAGAATTTGAGGTATTTTATTTCTAAAACTTCCTTCCTTTAGAACAACTGCTGCTATGGCAAAAAAAAAGTTTTGTATTTGCTTTTGTATGCACGTTGTTTTCTTAAGATTGTCCAATACAATGAGCTACTCATCGAGAGTTTGTTTTACTAAGGTGGTGTTTTAACAGAACCAAAACAGGAATTCTGGATAGCTGAACAATTAATCCCTCCTCATCATTCTTATCAGGCTTCAAATCACTATCAAAACAGCTTGAGTTTTTCCCCACAACAGGCACCTGGCCAATCAAGCAGTCTTCTACAGTAAACTTACCCAGTTTTCGCAAAGGTTGCCCAGTACCTCAGCATGGACCGGCTTAAGATTTCTTCTGCTTTGGTGTAATTCACTCTTCTTTCTAGGGGCAATCCAAACACAAACTCGATCTCATACCCATGCATTACTCCCATCCACTCTGGCCAAGGGAGCTTTGAGGATCGATGCTCAAAGAAATAAAAGAACGCGTTGTGTCCTAGTTGTGCAAATTTTTTTGTGAATTCCAATGCAGGACATATTATGTTATAGTCACCGACAACATCATCCATGGCATCCCGGTAATGTTCGGGGTTATGCTCATTTTCCCAATCTGTGTACTGAAAAATGATCGATTCTATGGCAAGTTGGCTTGCTTCTGGGAAGAATACAGTTAAAGCTGTTTTAAATTCTGTTTTATTGATCAAGCTATCGTTATCCTTGCTGAAGCCAGGGGCTCCATATACTAGAAATGCTGATCCTTCATCTTTATTGACACCGACTAAGATCTGTGTTTGTTTGAAAAGGCCATTCTCAACCAGTGTTTCTGGCATGTCTGAGAGAAAATCTCCATCCACTGTTGGACAAAAATATACGTGTAAAGGAGTGTCATATCTTACAGCAAAAATTTCATTGTCCACTATATCCTTCGGGTCCTTGTGTCGGAGGCACAGAATTAGCGCTCTCTCGTTGCCGGTGGGACACTGGAGTTGTTTAGCTAAAGCCACTGTTCTGTTTCTGGCTTCAGGTGCCGTTATTGCAGCCCAAGGGGCATTTGCAGATCCACTTTGCATGATGGCTCTTGTGAATAAAGGATGGCTTTTAGGAGAAAGGATGTGGTAGCTGACAGAAGCCGAGCCGGCACTCTCTCCAAATATAGTCACACTTTTTGGATTGCCTCCAAATGCTGCTATGTTCTCCTGGACCCACTGAAGTGCCAATCTTTGATCAAATAAACCTACATTTCCGGGAGCTTCCTGGTTTCCTGGCAAAGCCAAAAATCCTAATGCACCAGTCCTGTAGTTCATGGAAACCACAATTACTCTTTCTACCCTGGCCAGAAACTTGCCATCATAGACTGGTAGGGCAGTTGACCCGCTCTCAAAGCCACCACCGTATATCCACACCATGACAGTTGCATTCTTGGGTTTGGGAGAAGGAACCCATACATTAAGGTATAAGCAATCTTCACTGAGGTTAGTTTTTGGATTCCACATCTCTGATCCAGCAAATTCTGGAGAAGTTGTATCTATAAGCTGGTAACAAGAGTTTGCATGTTTTGTGGCATCCCAAACATCCAACCACTTCTCATGAGGTTCTGGTTTTTGAAATCTCAGTCTTCCAATGGGTGGCTGTCCATAAGGTATTCCAAGGAAGGCTGTCACGGTTCCCCCCAGTACCTGCAAATTCGTCCCTCTGACTCTGCCTTTCTTGGTTGTAATGATGTTATCTTCAGGCATGACCTTCCTGACGAACATATACAGGAGAAGAAGCCACATAAGAAATCTGGTATTGAGACTTTTACATTTTGTCCACATCATGATGCCTGAAACACAGGAAAAAAGAAACTCAGAGTGAGTATTGCGATGTGTTAGTACCAGAGCCAAAACTGTTCATTCAAGAAAAGGTGTAGGTCAGCCCAAGGGCATTGAAAATAGGATGGTTGTGCTGCACAAAGCTCAGCAGTCTTTAACTGTAAGTTCTTGCTAGTTAGTCGAGTTGCAAGGAGTGTTTAGTATCTGGTACTGTGCTTCAGAAAAACTCTTGTTAAAACTGTAGAACTGAAGAAGCCAGACCAGGGAAGGTAAAGGCATATTAGCAGACTCTGACTACTTCAGTTAGCACATGACTTAACCACTTGCATTTCTGGCACGATGAACCTGTGCTAGAAAATGCCATGCCTGAACAACCATTATTTAGAGGTTACTTTCGCAATTTGTATTCTCAAATCAATAGGGTGATAACAGACATCACTAGACACAGGTTTTTCCACACATTAAGCTGTGTCCCATGAACACCTAAAAGAAGCTTGGAGCCAAGTTTTAATCCAAGGATTTCCAGGTCCACCTAAGTTTTTTAACTGTATGCTTGTGTCACAGTAGAGCTCAGGCTGAAGCAAACCATTGAGATGGCTCTAAGAACAAAGCACTGAGTGATTTCACTGTCCTACTCATAGTTCTTAAGCGGAGTCTGTGAGAGGCCTCTGAACTGACTGTCAGTTCATCAGCTTCTGTGGGTGACAGCGTACAGAGGTATACCAAGTCCTAAATGAAACATTTCTTTCAAGATCTTTTTACTCTAAAGCAACTTAATCACGTTTACAACCATCATAGACATGAGAAGCAGTCATGCTTCTACCACAGAGAGTGGGCATTAGAATACCAAAAAGACAATGATTTTTCATACATGTGGGTGGTGTTTAATAACTAAAGTATGGCCTTCCTTCCTGAGAACTTTTCAACATGATAATGAATATTATCTTAAAGCTAAGGGTATAGATGCCAATTATGTACCACATTTAAGCATACTAAGAGCCCTATTTACTCTGACTTTTCCAAATCCTGTAAAACACCAGTATCTTCTCCTTGAAAGTGAAAAGTCAGGAGAAGATTGTTTGCAAGAACCCATTTCTAGAGCTTACATATTTGAAAATGCGCAACAAAGCTTCCTCCTGTTTTTCACTTGGTGCCCTGTTGTACATGGTGTACGCTGCCCTGCCGCTTTAAACAGGCCATTCTTTGTTAATGAGAAGCATTTCTGTCCTTAAAAGGAATGAGGCCAACTTCTGTGGGAAATACAGCTGTGGCCTCATCTGAGCTCCTCCTGCTTGTTTGCATGTTCTCAGACATTGGGTAAGAAAATTCTGGGGGGTAAAAAGGAAGATTTTGCTCAGAGAGGTTCCTGATTTTGAGATAGCATAAAAGGAGCAGGGAAGAACCTTTGGAGACAGTATTTTTGGCATTTGTCTAAATGGACAGAAGATGGATAAATTTTAGAAAACAAATATTTCTTGTCTTTTTATTTTAAAAAAAGGTAAGGACGTGAATGCGGGCAATAGACTTCCAAGCTGGTCTAACTCTCCACTTAGCCTTCAGGTTGACTTATAGAAACCTGCAAATCCCCCCACGTGTGCTAAACTTTAGAGATGAGTGGTCAACCTGGACAGTTCACATGGTCCAGCAACTCCTGAGGAGCTGGGGTGAGAAGAGGCTTGTTCTGGCAGCCTGCAGGACCCGTGCGGGAGGCTCACATCATCTAGTGGTCTTTAGCTCCCGTCTCTGTGTGCCTGTCATGTTGTGTTCCATTCATTCCTGTAATAAAATCTTTTAAGAGCTAGGCGAATAGAGGTATGTGACAATTAGCTTAAGGCTAAACTTTCACCCTGTCTCACTGTCAGCCAAGGGAAGTGGGGCGGCTGTGAGAGGTGTTAATAACAGGGGTCTAGTTGGGTAATTGTGCACCCGCTGCACAGCACCGTGAGACACAAGAAGTAATTTCTATAAGTCTGTTGTTTCACTGACCCTCTCTTTTTTCACCTATTCACTTCTACCACAACAACAAGCAGGAAATAATAAGAGATTTCAAACATCATCGTTATGAAGATGAGAAAATGACAGTAATAAAAGCAAGAGACATTAAAGTTCCTAAAGCTTTTAATATCTAAATAGCAATTAAAATTAATTCCCTTCTGCACTTTCATGTTAATTAAAAAGGAATGGGATGGGAGCATTGCAAAACACAGAGGCATAACTTTTGACCCCTCTAAAACTTCTTACAGTTTTAGACAAGAAGTTTAGGAAGAGGAGAAAAAAACAACAAAAAATTCAATTCTGTACCTGTATAATTAGCTCTGCAGAAGAACAGGTGGCATTTTACAGAAAAAGTTTGAAACGGATGAAGCTTGAACAATGCAGAAGTTTCATACTATGGAATGAGAGGACTTGTTTAGACTAAAATTGCTCCACTAATATGAACAAAAATAACAATTGAGATGATTATTACAGCTTGAATGTATGTCAAATATTATATTTAATAAGGTTTTTAATGCTGCATTAAACCAGACTCCACAACATAAAACACACTGAGCCAGCCAAATATGACTTGATTATTGCCGTGGAGTAAAGGGGTCAGGAGATTGTTTTAGCTCATCCACCTGAACCAAGCAGAGATACATCATCAGATGTATCTACATACTTCAAAAAGCTGCTTCTCTAGTAGTTTCCTCCAGCAAAAGTTAAACAGAGGATACTTTTGCATTCTTATTCAGCAAGGGAACACATTTTATTTCAATTACTATTTCCTCTCCTGGCAAATCTTTACCCAGCCAAAAATTCTCTGCACAAGAGTATATAATCACTATTTAAATAGAAAAGATTGTTGAATTAATAAGTGATTGCTAGCTCAGCTTAATTTACTTAGCCCAGGTTCCCCTGAATAATCCCAAGGTCTGATACACACGCCTGCTTACTCGTTCTATTTGCAGAGCAGAGTGAGTTTTCCCAAGAGAGCAACAAATGGGCAGAGCATAACGTTTTAAAAGATCGCAATCCCTGCACAAATCAAGCCAGACTGCAAATTGTCCTGGCACACAGAGACGTGCAAATAGAGAATCACTTACCCCACTTCTACCACAAGAACTACCAAGTTTTTAAGAGTCGGAATCTTTGAGCACTTCAGGGAACATGCAGTATGCTGCTGCTGCTTTAAGCCCGTGATTTGGACAGTACTGACATTATAATCAACTGTTTCTGACACAAAGCTCGCGAGAGCTGGCGGCAGCAACTTGATCTGCCCGCAGCCGTTCCTGTCTGACATCTGCTCAAACGCTAACGGTGCAGTTGTGGAAATGCTCCAGAGAGAAACCCGTTTCGGAGAAAATCAGACATAAGCTGCTCCAGGAAAGGGAGGATGCAGTGATTTGTTCATAGCATGGGGAGGCAATTTTATAATGCAGAAAGATAAACAGAATTTTAAATATAATGAAATCCTGCCCCTCTTTCCTCTGCCTCGCTTAGAGCACCAGTCCCACCTCTACTTTTTTGCTGTTGTTCAGCTCAAGATCAGCACCATTTTAAGGTACCTCAAACTTTTCTTTTCGCTGTAAGACAAGTAGTTATTTTTGGTTTGAAGCAACCGTGGCAGTTAAAAAAAGGGGTGTCCTCTGCACAGATGTGTCAACAACCATCAAGCATCAGTTGTGTTCGTTGACTCACTGCCATCCGTAGGCTGCGGCAGAGATCTGTGTTGTCCTCCACTGATGTTAGGGTTAGAAATGGCACCTATATGATGTCCCACACAGTTTTCCCTCTCTTCTTAGGCTTCAAATAGGAAATCACCCACCTGCTTAGGGCACCTGATGCCCTTCTTTTGCCTGAACCTCTTCAGCATTGTTTCCACCAGAACTGAGCACTGCAGGTGTGAAGCCAGTCTAAATCACAGGTTGGAAACGTGAGGACATGTCCCACAGCACAGGGGGAATATTTAAATTGCAAATATTTTGTAATACAAATGAAGGCAGAGGAGTTCACAGAGGTGGAGAAGATAAATAATTTGCATACACCCCCCTCACAAAATGTCTTGTCAAACCCACATCCCTGACCCACCACGTGAAACCAAAGGCCACCCCTTGGTGGTGGGGCTGGTGGCCTCCAACTGCATCTGCTCTCTAGCTCTGCTCTGAAAAATATCAACTTTTCCACAATTTAAGGTATTCTTCTACCAAGAGCCTTTGCTTTCTCCATTAGAGCTGAAGACACTTGCTTTCCTTCTGTTTAATAATCAAACTACAGCTCTGTTTCAATTACACAAAAGCAATATTTGGCAATGCATAGAACAGGAATAAAGCAGAAATAAAAACTTAAGTATGAAGTTTATAGACCTTAACATGGAGACTACCGATGATTTTTAAAAGCTAGCACGTGAAATAGTATTTTAATAGAGCACAGCTCAAGAAAGCATGCTCGTTTACTTTCCCCCACTAATTTTACAGCCTACTTTTAGGATCAGACATTCGATAGGTATATTGCAGGGGCATGTCCACTGGAGAAAATATGTTCTGGTCTAAACCTAAACCAGGTTATAAATCCCTAAGCTTTCAGCATGGAATTATCCGATAGAGCCACTACTTGGGAATTGAGAATTCTTGGCCGAGATTGTTATCGCAGTAATGTAAATAGAAATAGTTCATAACAAAACAGGATTAATTCGGAATCAGCTCTAGCTGATTGGAACTTTTTTTTCCCTGCAGATACTCAAAGCTGTGCTCTTCAAATTAAGGCAGTTTTCCATGTTCGCTGACGTACACGGTCACTGACTTTCTCTAGTGCCTCTTCAACACGTTTGGAAACACGGCTGTGACATCAGAGGAGTGAATCATAAGCCTCAGATCTTAATAGAGGCCACTTTTAAATAAGGTATTTTCGATGTTTATGACAAACCATTGTCTTGTCAACCCTCAGCACTGCCTTGAGCAGTAGAGAAACAGCAGGAGACGCAGACACCGAAAATGCTGTTTCTAGCTTCATCTATTTTCCAGCATTGACCATGCTGTCCTACATCTGCTGTCACCACCGCTCCCTTCTCCTCTCCTCACCCCTCTCTGCTCCCCTTTAGAATGCTCAAGGCACCTGAAGCAGCCTCCTGCTCTGAGGCAGGCACAGTTAATAAATACAACATGTGGAGCATTTCTATGGACAGGCAAAGTGACCTTGGGATAAGTGACTCAACTGTCTCAGGCTGTTTCTTGGGCAGTAGGAAACACTAAGTCCAGCTTTAGGGTTACCTGGATGACTTCAGGGAAGAGGGGCATTAGGACAGACTGTTTAGACTGTTCTACTTCAGTCTGATGTTAGACTATTATGCTGTACTTCTTAAGAAAACTAAGCCCTCTTCAATAATTTTTTTCTTTTAATTAAAAAATTAACATATAAATGAAGTTTCACAACTGTGAGCTGTGAGAGGAAACACTTATTTTAGTTATTACCTAGCTTAGTAAAAAACCTGTGCGAAATTTAGAGATTAAATACATTTAATGCCTTTGGTAATTCTGTGCAGAGTGGTCGTTTTCCTTTGGGAGCGTGAAAGCAAAAAAGGACAAACCCACTGATAAAACACCATATATATGTGTGTGTGTGTGTGTGTGTGTAATTGCTGTTACACGAAGAGTCCCATTCACTAGATTTGCTCACGCCCTTCCAAGCCATCAAGCTCTCAGAGAGAGCCCCTGGGCTCCCATAAGGATAGCTGGGCTTTTGGAAAAGCTTTGCAGATGTCTTTTGAGAGTAAAGGGTATCACACAAGGAGTGTGTGCATGTGTGCAAAAATATTTACATTCTAATAGTATGCAGAAGTAGGAAATAGCCTGATTTTTTTAATTGCTGAGAGGAAAGTCAAAAGGCAAATTATAGCTAAACTATGTGAAATGTCATAAGTATGAAAATGTGAGGAGATTTTGTTTAAACTCCAGCCTTGGTAAACTCCCTTGCGGGGGGGTTGGTCATCTCTGATCCCTGGTTGTTTTCATGCTGAGCATCTGAATGACCTTGGCTCGAACCTCTGAGAAAACCGCTATGCTGTGAAAAAAAGCTGTGAGGCAAACAAGCTGTACAAGATACGAAAGGTGAAACTGCAGAGAGGGGGAAGATTGCCGAGCTGGGGACAGTTAGCAGCTCAAGGACTCAGAGGGAAAAAACACCAGAGCTACAAGTTGTGAAACCTTCAGATGAAAAACACGGAATATGGGAGCTCAGCAGCAGCAAGAAGGGGATGATGCTCAGCTTTGGGGCTTGCAGTCACGTTATTCTACTGTGCATATTAGGAGATAAATCACTGCCTTTTCAGATGAGCTTACCTTGCTTTCTATATGTTTTTCCACACATCTCATACTTGGTACTCTGCATACCCACAAACAGGGACCCCCTAAATAAGCCTTGAGAGGAGCTCATGTGATGTTAAATTATAGCTGGTGGTCAGACCCATCTGAAATTCTGTTGTTATTCTGGTTATTCAAAGAAATTTCACTCCAGAAGAGCTTCCAACACTAGCACAAGTTCCCAACAATAGACCCGAAGGGTAATTTGATAATATTAGGAAAGGCATCTTAGATACATAGCATGAAAATGGATACCAATTTATTAAGTATACAGGAGACACTTATATAAGCCATTAAACATGATTATATTTTCATCTTACCGCTTCAATTATGATCTGGTCTCCTTTATCCTTACTACTCTAATTATAGGTTGGTATGATTTCCTCTTTATTAGCACAATTATGGTCTGCACTTTTATAAAATTCTTGGAGAAATCAAAGCCAATGAGAAAATACAGCCAGTTAAAAGACAAAGGTATTATTTTTATCATTGCTATTTCTTTTGAATGTTCACTTATGCTTAATTCCTTATGGTACTCTTGCATAACTCAGTGTTTTGTCTCATACAGGGATCAGATTCAATAAGGACAATAAAAATGATTAATGTGTACAGAATAAATCTTGAATTACATTATTACGGCCTGGTGTTTGGCTTATAAGAAAACAGGCAAAATTGGAGTGTCAGCAAAGAGCTGAAATCCTGTGTGAGCGTGATAAAGCTAATTAAATTGTAAGTTAGTGTTCACAGATTTCTGCAGAAGATTGATTAATTGGTGATAAAACTGTTTTCCTTTTCTGTTTCCTTTTTCTTTCCTACAGATAATAAAGCTGTAATAGTTTATGTAAAGATACCTGAATAACGAAGTTTCATTGCTGGTAATCACCTATCGCCAGTGGTGTGAACTTCACAATGATAATATGTCCTCTCACACCAAAACTCTGTAAATAACTAAGAAGTTTGATGGACCAATGAGCTCGTTTGAATCTGTTAAGTACAATTTGTATCTGGAAGGTGGGAACCCTTCCGAATTCCCAATTCTCCCAATTCTCCGACTTTATTTTCAGCCTTAGCCCAAATATTATCCTCCATCTTTCAGTTTATGCATCCATGGGAGAGACACACATCTCTAATGAAAAATGCCACAGAGATGCTCAAAGATTTAGCTTAAGCCGCTGCAGTTTTCGGATTTCAATTTCATCCAGCATGTTGAAAATAGGGATGAAAGATTTGAGCCTTATGTGAGAGCCTGCTGGGAGCTGCAGGAGGGAAGCTGTAGAGGAAACAAGTTTAGTGTGCCACAGTCCCCTCTCCAATAAACAGGTCACCACAGCCGAACGTGTCACTACCATGGATTTTAGTGGAAATAATCAGGTTGGTCGTGAGATAAACTTCAGATCCACTAGTGCCTTGTTGTTGCTCTGCACGGGTCTGAACCCTGTGGGAGAGGATGTCTGAGAGGTTACTGCAGCCCAAGTGCAATGAAGGCAGCTGGGCAGAACAGTTCCAATGGCTTTGCTCAAGGAGGAGGAGGGCAGCATTGATGTTGGTCAACATCACGCCACGTTTTATTTTTCCTCGCTATGACTGCATCAGGACAAAAGTAAAAAATATTCCAGAGCCACTTTTCCTTTATTTTCTGTAATTCACAGCTGATTTCATCTCTTTGCCTATGTGTTTCATGAAAGAAATAGAACTTTGAGAAAAATGGATGACCCTGGAAGAAGTTGTGCTTATTCTGTTACCATGGCAGCACCACAGACGTAGGCATCCACTGCCCTCTGCCATAGGGCCATGCCCAAAGACCATGACGCTTATGAAAGCTCAGACACTGCTGAGCACCACTGTAGTCCCACCAAAGCAAAGTGTGCTGAGGGACTTTTTAATAGAAGGCATTTTCATTATGTGGATGTGCAAGTACTGTGAAATCCTGAAAATCTCCTTATAAACATCTGTGCAAATTTTTCAGGAAGGTGCTATGGATTGGTGGATACCAGGTAATTCATCATAGGGCCATCTGCTTGAAAAACATAGGTGTCAGAACAGGTGGCTCAGTGGTGAAGTACAGTAAACTCCCTCAAGTCTTGCTCTGTGAGTATATATTACGTAACATTAACTTAAAGGTAAATGATGTTCAAAATATAATGGGCAATATAAAGTTCAAGGGTAGAAGTCAAAATACTAAGGGCATTTTGATTCCAAGTGTCCTTAAAACATTAGTCATGTATAACTATTAGGAAACAGTGTTTTATAAAAGAATTAGAATAATTCTTCGTCAATAATCTTCACTGGTTTACTACCAGCACATTCTGCTCATGATTACTCCTCTCTGTGCAGTTTCCTGACGGATTAATCCACCCCGTAAACTTTTCTTCCTCTCACCTTTGTTTGCAGCAAGGTAATCAAACAAGCCTGACTTTTCCCAGTCCCTTTGCCCCCATCATGTAGTAGCATTTTAACACCAAAAACAACCCATAAGAGTATTTTCCCTTCGCAGGGGTTGCAGGAGGTTGAAACAGGAAAGGAAAACTTCAGCACACTGATAAAGAACATGGCACCGGGGCAGACCTCGAGGACCTCAGCTGGGGAGAAGAGGCATTTCTAGCAATGGCAGGAACATCACGATTCTCTGCTCATTCTCTCACTTTTACCTGCAGCGAGGTTCAGTACAAAACGCAACCTGAAAGACTTGTTTATGTTGTAAGACCAAGGACACTGGGAAATTGAAAGGTGTGCCCAAGATCATAAGAAACACTGGACTGCCTTCGGACACCCAGAACTTTAAAAAGGCATCCTTCTTGGTTTCTTTTAAATGCCCTTGTTTTATAGCTGCAGTGTGGCAGGTTTTCCCTCAATACGATACTAAAACCAAGATGGTTTTGATGGACATTGTGGAAAAAAAGCAGCATTTCCATCCATTTTTCACAGTAAAGAGAAGGCAGCCCTTGAGATTCAGAGACTGCATTTTCTAGAGGTCACCACAGGCTATAATCAAAAGAAGCTACTGCAGAATACTGCTGGGGACCATGGGTCCGTAGTATCCTAGGACCATGGGGATGGAAAGCCACTGCAGAGCAGTCAACCCAGGAGCTGCCGGTGCCTCTTATTGGAGGCACCACCACAGCCATGAACCTTTTGTGCACAATAATTAATCATAATAAAGGTTGTAGTGAGGATTTGGTCTGGAGATGGATTTGAAACGCACAGATGGAACATCATGGCACAAAACCATTGTTGCCAAAGCAGTGATCCACTTGAACTGATGAAAACCCACAGGTGGATGGGCAGGCGCTGCTAAGAGAGTTTTACATGGTTTGCCTTTTACTGCCTGTCCTGCAGGAACACAGCTTTCATAAAACATCACTCTATTTCCCAGTGCCGCTGGAGGAATAAAAAGCGATGGCTCAAGACTCGCTCGGTGAAAACATTCAAGCGATTTCAATTTTTGTGTTCACGCAAAAAGATCCCTTCACCAGCTGATGAAAAGATCGACGATTTTGAATATCGCACAAAGAAACGCAAGTGCCTGTGGTGTTGCCTTTCTGATTAAGCACACTTGTACTTATATCAAATATGAACTGTCCTCCTCAGCAAAAGGGCATTTACCAGTGCTTAGGATTTAACCATGTGAAAAGAGAAAAGCAATTTGCTAACTCTCCTGTGCTGCATTTTCTCTTCTCCTTTTATTCCACACACCCCCTCCCACTTCAATTTTTAGTCAGCTGTTCAGCATTGCTAAAAAAATGTGCAGCTATGTTCTTACACACAAAATATAAAGAATAGTTTTTCTAATAAATGTTAACAGCAGCCATAAAACAGCAAATAAAATAACACTGAGAAAAGCAATCAATAAAAATCTGTACAAGAATTAAGTATTGGTGCATGAAATAGGAAAAGGGTCTGAATCAGAGTGCTTCACAGAGAAACCTGGAAGCTGTTTCAAGAGAAGATGGGCAAAGAGTGAAATTTATCAATTGTTGCTGAGATAATTATACCAGAATAGACAGGAAACAAAATGTGTGACCGAAGGGAGTGTAAGAGAATGGATCCAGCTCTTTCTATGCTTCTCAAATCATTGTCCTTTTGGGCTTAAGGGATCCCAGTGTGTCACCATGCAATCAATTTTAAGCTAACTTTGAGACAGATGTTTCAGCGATGGATGCCTGGATGGTAGGGATTTAGTTCATGCTAAGCACCTGATGCATGGGCAATGGGGATTCAGTCTTCTCCAAATGGGGGGGGGG
>NW_010428679.1:0-3838 GCF_000710305.1 Buceros rhinoceros silvestris | reverse complement strand
AGGTAGCTGCAGCAGTACCCGTATCCTCAGTCACCTTCTGGGGGGTTGTGAAGCTCAGTGTTTCCAAAGCGCTCTGAAAAGTGCTCTCTTCAAAGGGTGTTACACGTGTGTAAAACACTGTGGTTCCTGCTGGAGCTTGGACAAACAATCGACCTCTGTGGCTGTAGAAAATTACTGAGTGCTGCATAAGCTGTTCGAGTGCTGCTTTACCAAATCAGAGATACTGTGCTCGAGGACTATAAAAAAGAGAACTCCCACAGGGAGAGACAGCTTGCTACAATGGCATTCGATTCAAGGTCATGCGTAACGTCAGTCACAGTAGGGGAAAAAAGCCAAATTAAGCATTTTTAGCGGTGAAAATGTATTGAGAAGTACCACGAAGGGTGTGAAAATACTGGAAAGGAAAACAGTAAAATCTATGTAGCAGAATAATTGTGTAAGTAATAATACAGAAATGGGCATCAATATCCTGAGTCACGTACGTTTTGTGTACTGCTAGCTGAAAACACCTCCCTGGTCTGGCCTTCGCATGGCTTTGCAGCTTCCCACCTTTGTTATGACAAAGTTTACATGTGTTTCTTAAGTTAGAGTTGCCAACCTTTATACCAAAATACTCCGTTGTACAAAGCAATTGTATTTATTCTGCATGGATTCTTTAATAGTACTGCTGGTACAATTTGAAGTCGTAAATAGTATCTCCTTTGCCTGTTACTGAGCAAATGTTTGCGTCTGGAAGAAAAGAATGGATTGAGGTAATGCTGTCATTGGACACTGAAGCCTGAAGGTTTTAAACTCTGCTATCATGACTTTTAGGATATCATATTACATCATACTCTTATACAATATTAAGTAGTAAATATAACTGAGCAATTTTCAGCCCAAAGTAATGCTGATCAAGGGGTCTGCACTGTAAAATTTCTGCTTGTTATTGTGTAAAATCTTGGTGAATTAACGAGGCTAGTAAAGACATACCGAGCTCCTTCAGTGAAGCGGAGGTTAGAACAGTGCCTGCTTATGATGTGTCTGTCAGTCGGCATAGGCCCGTGGGGTAGCGTGGAGGCTGGTTTCATGATGATGTGGTTTCTCAATGAACAAGAACTCTTTGTCACTTCAGTAGCCTGAAGCCCACCAAGCTGGCACGCAGCACCGGAGGGTGGGAACCCTCCTCTCCAAGGAACTGAACTCATGACTCGGGGTGATGATGTGAGTTGACACTCGTCGATGTATGCGCTCTATGTCTTCTGACCAGGTTTGGTTCCCTTGTCCGTGAGTATATCATCTGGTGCTATTCTGCGCTACTTTCTGTTGGTTCATTCTGGAGAGTTCTAAGTCAAACCATGCTGTTTTCTAGTGAAATGGATGAAGATGCTCAAATACTAATCCCGCAGACCACACAGGTTCTAGTATGAGGTGCTTAGAAGGGTATCTCCTGTTGAGAAGTTTGATCTGTGGATGCTGCTTGCTTGGATGTTTTTTCTACCCTCTCCTGAACTCTTAAACTCTTCTAGTTTATAAGCATGTTAAAGTAAATGAATGAGGTAAAATTCAGGTGGCTTTTGTTATTTTCCTCTTTCTCTCGTAAAAAATAAGGTAGTGGTTTGTGTACAGTGATTGTGTTCAGTGCGTGGAATCTGGAAGCATTACAGAGTTTTGCAGAGGGGCATGTGTTTTGGGGTGGGAATTGAATTTTTCCTTTTTGACAGGTTTCCTTGAAATGAGACACACGCTGGCATCCAGATTTTCCTAGAAGAGCTAATGCCAGAATGCTGCAGTCAGGGCTCATGCTCTTTTGGAGCACTTCAGTCAACTGGTAGAGGAGGAGAGGCAGGTAGCCTGGAGACGTGTGTCTCTTGCCAGGCAGTGAGCTACAGGGGTAGTGCTGTAGGACCAGGCTGGGAATGAACGGGGCTTATAATCCTGGACATCCCACATACTCAGTGTAAGTACCAACCGAAACTTATGCTCGCTGTTGTAATATTGTGGTTGTTTTGTTTGCTGTTACGTGCCCTGTCCTGATCTATCTTCTTCACTGGCCGGGTATCTACAGCAAATACAAAGCTGTCTCTCAGATGGGAAAGATTGGTTTTAATTTCTTCTTGTTATCTCCTAATTCCTGGTTGTCTGCGGTTAGTTACTCTTAAACTTCTTTTAGTCACATTGTATGCCTTCCCATTCGATTGAGCTCTGAATTAACTCCCTGCTCCTGCCTGCCTTGGTTCTCTCTCATCCACTCACCATCAGAAGAAACACCTCGTTCTTTCTTTGCCACCCGATGTTCCCATCACCTCCTGGAGTTAATAGAATTAGATCCTAACATTAACATTCAATTTGCAATTTTGGAACCTTGAAACATCCCTTGCTCTGCGTGAAGGAATAGTTTTTGTGGTGAGGTTTGAATGTGGTGTATTTTCAACAGAATTTGCAGGGTTTGAAATCTATTGCGCTTTCAAGGGGTATTTTACATCTCCAGGAGTGCTTTCATTTGGAAGTTTTCACGCTGGGATGTCCATATGCTCTTTTTCCTGTAGTGCTTACAGTGTCAATTATACATCTCAAGATATAGGAAACTGTGCAACAAAATTGTAAAAGACAGGCTGACTTGGAAAACAGGCACAATACAATAAATTACGTGGGTATACGGTGAAGGCGTTTGTGGCTCTGTTGAACAAACTCATCAGCTACTTGTCTGAATCACTCGCGGAAAGTATCCTGGTAAGACTGAAGTCTTAGTTGGAAACAGTGGTTTTGGGACGATTCAGAGGTGCAATCCAGGAAAAACAAGAACCAAAGGAACTACAGGGGAATAGCATTATAGTTTGTATCTTTTCCTCCCTGGCACCGGGTATGCGAGTTCTCTCTCCTCTCAGAATTTCCAGGCCATTATTTCAGAAGAAATTGAAAATAACATGCGGATGCTTAAATATTTGACATGACACCTCCTATTCTGCCTCAGCAGGTACTTATTGTTCTTTTGGCGCTGTTCTGATGACCGTGTGATGCTTTTAAAATGCTCTGGTAGGCAGGAATCTTGCATATAAAATATTGCTGCTGTTGAAGTATGATTTCTGATTGACTTGTTTGGTACGCAGAGGTATGTGGCTGGCTGAAGGAACGGACTACACCGATACAAGTGACAGTGTGTCAGCTTGGCCAGAACTCTGGTAATGGAAAAGAGGGAGGCAAAAGCGAATGTATTTTCATTATATTATTTGATAGAATTCACCTACATAAATTACTGTCAGAAAGGCAGTTTATTTCAGGGTATGCATGTGTAACAGCTCAGATATAAAATGTGTGAAACACATGAATCTCACCAACCAGGTCCCACCTAAACTGTTACCTTCCTTGCCAAGATCTGCAGAGCTTCCTGTCTCGGTTTCTATATGAGAAATAAATAGAGCAGATTAAAAACAGGAATAAATACTTAGTAACATTTACTACAAGCCTGCAGTATTTGGACAGCTATACAACACAGGCCGACAGTTTTGGGCCAGCCACTAGAAATGGAATTGAGATGTCTTAGATTATTTCATCACTTTAAGTCTCGGTTATAAGTACTGAATAGCTTTTAAAAGTTGTATCTTCAATTTCCGATGGAAGCTGGGGGATGCACGTAGTGGTCGCTGGGTAAGACTGCATTATCGGAGAGAGAGGTTTTCTAGCACTAGGTGGAAAACCCTGAGTTATTCCCCAGTGTGGTTGACTTTGCTCATGTACTTTGTACTGTGATGACTGATTATATCAATATATAATCTCTTATATATGGCCTCACGTTAGAATATCACTGTGCCTTTCGATTTTTCAGGAAATTTCTAATCTAGGTGCTCCAGCCTTTCCG
>NW_010428678.1:20540-24296 GCF_000710305.1 Buceros rhinoceros silvestris | reverse complement strand
CTGCACTAGGCATCACTCGGGTGTGATGGACGACCCACTAATACACATCAATTCAAAACTTAAATACTATTACTATGATTATGCATGGCTACAAGAAAGTAATAGATCTCACTTCAGACCCATGTTTATGAGCTTGGCAGTGGACAGAAATTTCAGTATTTTCTAAAGATTGATCCTTCCACAGGAAATGCAGACAGATTCAGTCTCTTTTCTTGAAAAGAGTCCAGGTCATTGTTTTTTCTTGCAGACACCTAAATGTAATCCAATTTGCTGACATAGGATGGTGTCATTTCTGATCCTCGAAGTTGTCTCTTTAGAAGACATCTAGAAGGGAAAATGGCTCAGGTTTCTCTCTTCTGCCTCTGAGTGAGCTTGTCTGAGTAAATTCAAAGTTGACAAAATAAAGAAAACATCCCCAGCATCAAATCTTGTAAAATAGTTTTAAAATAAAAGCAATCTATTTATAAACAATTTCCTATATATGTTTGGGGAAAAGAGGTGAGAGGAGTGATTCAGAATTAAATTTATAATGAACCACTCGCTGCGCTTTGGTAGTGGAGACGCTATTTCATCTCCATCTTAATGTGGTGACTCAATGTCTGGGTTACATTATTTACTGCTAAATAATGAATATGCTTATCTATGATAATATGGAAAGGGTCTGGTTTCTATTTGGGGTTTTTTTTTTTCTGTTTTTGGAAGCCTGATTCATTAAAATTTCATATGCCCTTTATGTATCTAGTATTCCATAAATAAGAGAAGATTCATATCTCGAAAAAACCAAACAACAACAACAACAACAAAAAACCCAAACCCAAAACGACCAAAACAAAACAACCCCCCTAATCTAATGCACTAAAAGAACAATTTAAATTCACTTTTGTTCCAAAACAAATTGCAGCTCATTCACACACCACCCTCACCCTTTTCTCATTATTAGTCACTAAGGCTTAGCATGTGATGGTACAGGGCTACAAGCGAGCGCTGAAAACTTCAGTGACAGGTGCCCCTTAGTCACCACACTGAAAGGACTATAAAAGGGATGTAAGCACATCATTTGCAGGAATAAAGCACAGGTAAAGTCGTCTGGGAGTAGCTCAAACAGCTTGCCAATGCATCCAACTCTCAGAAAAAAGAGGCTAAGGGTTAAGTCTAGGATGTAATGATATTCTTGGTCAAAGAGAGATAACTGTACAGTTACAATTATTTGCCCTTTGAAATATGTGAAATACAACCACCACAATCAATATCTGTTCTATTTGTTCATTCTATCCAGTCTATTTGCTTCATAGAAGTAGTTAAAGAGTTCATTTAAATTAAACCACCATAAATGTTTAGTTAAATATATTCTCAAAACCCCTTTTCTAAGTATTCTTTTCCTTTTTAAAAGACTTATAACTTCCTAACTGTAAACCAGTATTTATAATACTTCTTTGTAGAGCTAGATTTTTTTATGAATAGGTAAATACAGTCTATTTTCAGGCTGAGTAGACTGTTACAATAATTGTCACTATTTCACATCTCCTTCTGGAGAAGTCTGTCTCTTCTACAGGTTCAGTCACCACTATAGTGGACATCCTCTCAGATGTTATTTCATCAACATCTTTATAGCTTGACAAACCAGGGAATTTGTATTATTTTACAAAGGTGAGGTATGAAAAGATAAAAGACAATTGCTGAAGGACATAAAAAATCTGGGAAGAGCTAGAAATTGAATTCATGTTATCAGTGCTCACTTCTGTACTCTTATCCCCAAATAGTTCTTCATGGGATCACAGAAGAACGTGTTTCAAAGAGATGTCAGGAGATCAGGCAGGCTGAGTCTGTGGCCCAAGCCTGTGCCAAATCTGACACCATGCCTATTATTTTAACAGTTGTCTAAACTATTCTGAAAGGTTTCAGAGTTGGAAACCCCTCCATTTCCTTATGAAACTCTATCTGGCTGCTAACTAGCCTTACTATAGAAAAGCTAACTCATAGTTAATGTCTCCCTTACAATGAGCAATTTACTTGTTCTGTCTGGAATAACAGGAAGAAGGGACTATTTCCATCTCTTGTAGGACTTTACGGAGCTATTGCTATTTCTTCCAAAATCTCTACAGATGGTGGACATATGTCCTGAAGTATGTTACTGAAAACAAGGTAAAAGATTCAGCTGAACTAGAAACTCTGGCCTTACAGAGACAAAATCGGGTACCTATCTGGCGTTTTCCTGACACATTGCATTATGGGCAGATGTGGAAATTAGAAGATTCTTTTTTTCATAGGATTGGCACAGGCATTAATTCCAATACTGGACTAATTCTAATAATGGAAACTAGTGCTCAGTCACCGAAGCAAGCATCTCCAGAGCTGGCATGACAGTTGAGCACTCCAGTATGATGCACAGAGAGCTTCCTGAACCCCAGGGGGAACTGAGAGGGAGCCCACAGCTCGTGGAACAGCAGTAGTTGGGACCTGGGCAGGGCCAAGAGCAACAGTGATCAAACCCCTGCAGATATATAAAGGAAGATCTCAAGGAGTGCCAGCAACCAGTAGTGCCAGGAACAGGGCGGAAAAATAGGTCATGGTGCATCAGCAAGGTTGTGGTCCCAGGTTGAAGAGTCCAAGCCGAGCATTGGCCCTTCACTGCAAGAAAGACATTGAGGTGCTGTAGCATGTCCAAAGAAGGGGAACAAATCTGGAGAAGGGTCTAGAGAGATCTTATGAGGAGCAGCTGAGGGAACTGGAGTTTTTTAGCTTAGAGAAAAGGAGGCTCAGGGGAGACCTTACAACTATCCATGACTAACTGAAAGGAGGTTGTAGTGAGGTGGGAGTTGGTCCCCTTTCCCAAGTAACAAGTGATAGGACAAGAGGAAACAGCTTCAAGTGGTTCTGGTGGAGGTTTAGATTGGAAATTATGAAAAATTTTCTCACTTAAGTGGTTGACAAGCACTGGAACAGGCTGCCCAGGGAAGTGGTGGACGTACCTGGAGTTATTTAAAAGATATGTAGATGTGGTGCTTAGAGATACAGCTTAGAGATGACCTGGCATTGACAGGTTAAATGTTGAACTTGATAATCTTAAAAGTCTTTTCCTGCCTAGTCAGTACTATGATTCTTATATATTTCTTGTGGGGGTGTTAATAGTTTTTTCCTTCATGTTTCGTACAATTTCTTGCCAAAGTACTAACTACAAATGGGGTGGGTTTTGCTACATGAAACTCAAGTATTTTAACTTTCTATTAAGAAAGAGGAAAAAAAAGATTTGAGGCAATGAAATCTCATTGTTAAACTTTTATCAAGGCAGAACAATTAGGTAGATGGAAAGGATGGAAACCTCTTCAACATTTTCTTTCATTGAGGGCTTTTTTTTTCCTCATGTTATAAATAGTAATTCACTGAAAACATTATTGCAAACTTTTAAATCAAAACCAGAAAAGACCTACCTCATAACAGACAAAATACTTACCTAGACCCTCCTTTTTATTTTTTTTAAATGATTGCAGTATTTTGCCTTTCCATAAACTTATGCTCTAGGTAAAAATGTTTATCACTTACAACAGTGTGTTTGAAAATGTGATCAAGGTATTTTGTAAAAATAGGGATTTCAGAGAATGGAGCTTAGAATTGGCTTTCTCTGCATTCTTCTACACCTTGCTTATTTCTGTTCTTGAAACAACAACAAATACAAGGTTTCCTGGTGTTAATTTTTACATATTTTAACAAGACTGTGGGAGCTAAGTGGGTATTCAAGGAACTTCTTGTGCAGGAATG
>NW_010428678.1:19110-20428 GCF_000710305.1 Buceros rhinoceros silvestris | reverse complement strand
AATGCAGGGTCACAGCAGATAAATTCATTTGAAAGTGAATTCCAGGAATCCATTCATAAAACCACCATAAAATGTACTCAAGATGTCTTAGTCTTGTCCAAGAGCCACCAGTCTTTGCACAGCTGGTCCTTCGAACCCGGAAGGGCTCTCTGCAGAGGGAGCTGCACTCTAAGGACATATCACAGAGCTTTTTTCTGGAACTATGCTCTGTGCATTTTCTCCTTGTTTTTAGCATTCTCCACACAGAATGGCTGGAGTGCTCCAGAGAACTGCACACAGAAGGAAGGCTCCCAGTTTACGTGGTTATCAGAGGAGGGGAGGAGAACTTCCTTTTACCAAATTAAAAAAAAAATGGTTCTGTTTGTTTCCTAATTCCATTCTTTTATTGAAAGGATTTAAAAAACCTCATTGAAAATTATGTTTTAAGGGATTTTTGATTTCTCTATAAAACTAAATAACAAAAAATTATACTCATAAATATTACTTTAAATAAAGGCAAATCACTGTTGAATTCTGTGTCTTGAAACATTTGTAAAATTCTGTGGGAACTTTGTGAGTCTATTCTACTGGAAATTCAACAGGATTTTGTCTACAGTGGTGTATCACTGACCCTGATGCATTAGGGAACTCTGCATTTACCTGCTTAAAATCATAGCCCAAAGTAACCCTCCAGAAATAAATGCAAGGATTGTGAACCAGAAAGCTGGAAACATGACTTCTTTTCTCTCCAACACCCTCACAAGAAGCAGAATAGAGCAAAGACTTGTTTCCTTTGTGGAGAGACACGTGTCTCAGTGCAAGCCATAATGTACTCGGGCTGCATTCATATATCGTAACAACAGGCTTTGCGCAGACTGAACAGACAAAGTGAGAGAGAAAGGGGAGAGAGAGGATCTCAAGGTGGAGGGGGGTGTCTTTATCATTTGTTTCACATACTCTGGGCTCAATTAACACATCTTGATGATTCTTTTGACACTGCCAACAAGAATTAATGCAGAAGTTATGCATTTTACCTTTTATCTCAATTGTGTTGCACGAGTCTGACAAAGTTGAAAAGCTGCTAATTTAGTAGTCAGCAGTGTCAAATAAAATTTCTAAACTGTATGTCTATAAAAGAACATCTTTGCAATAAGGCATAGGAAATATGCTTGCAAAACAGTTCAGTCAGCAAACCTGTTTTAGGTTTTGAAATATTTGGCAATGACATTTATTAGAACGAAACTATAATATATCAGTGATATAAAGAGCTGTCTCTTCATCACTGGCGCTTTATTATAGGCACTAATTTTGTGCAAAATCCTTTAGATTCTTTACAAAA